>NW_007727047.1:430278-435895 GCF_000696425.1 Galeopterus variegatus
ATTTCCTCTCTATGGCTAAGACTGCCACCTAGTGAGTTAAAAAAAAAAAAAAAAAACACTTCAATACAATGAAAACAAAGCACTCTGAGTAAATATTTTCGAAAGCGAAAAGAGAGACAAAGACAAATGTTAAAATATGTGTCAATTTTCAGTGGGTCTTCCCTGGAAACATACAATCTTTACATCATTAACAAAAACTCAGTTTTTTTAAATCAGTGATTTATGTGATACTGACCCTTTCAACTAAAAGAATGGTATCTTACCCTTGAGGATCCTGTACATGACTGTTCACTCCAGTGTCTCTACAGCAGTGTATGAACATCAAAAATACAACATGCAATATGCTGTACAACACGTGTTCCCATGTCATCCTCCCCCCGCAGCCTGTAAGCTCAAGGACAGAAACCTTACTCACTTTGATATCCTTTGTAACCCCGAGTGTGCTAAATGACAAAATCCACGAAAAGGAGCTTGAAGGCAAAGTACCTCTATTAAGTTTTCTATATTTTATGAATGTAAACTGTACCTTTAGTCCAGTTCTCAACCAGGACAACTTTGCCCCCCAGGAGACATTTGGTTATATCTGAAGACAATTTTGGTTGCCACACTGTGGAGAAACTGTGCTACCGGCATCTAAAGAATCCAGGGATGCTGATAACACCGTACAAAGCATAGAACCCTACACACCAAAAAAATTATTTAGCCCCGAATGTCAATATCACCAAGACTGAAAACCCTGCTTACTCTCCACCATCTTTCCTAGAAAATGTACAGATTAATGAAAAATACCAGATTACAATAATAAACTGACCCTACAACTCAATTCTGTTTTACATATATAAAGTACTTTTTGTGCTTTTTTAATATATACTTGATTTTCTAGGAATATAGAATGTATATACATTGTATGTAGAAAACAGAATAATTGACCTTTTTAAATCACAGAAAAACTGCACTTTGTTTTTTTTTTCAGAACTTTAGCAAGAATTCTTTACCACTTGGAGAAAACACCGTTATGGTATATAAATGCTAATACATCACACATGTATTAGCAAATTTGAAACCATCATATTCATGGTGACTCTACATACAAAAGTAAACAGCTGTTTCATTTATACAAGGGTAGTTCAAAAAGTTACTAGAAAAATGGAATTAAAAGAATATGAATCTTTCCATGAACTTTTTGAAGATGGCTCATATTCCATTTATTCTAGTATAACTGTGCTTGAGTACTTACAAATATCAAAATAAATTTTAAAATATAAATCCATCTGGGCTGGCCCGGTGGCGCACTCGGTAGAGTGCGGCGCTTGGGAGTGCGGCGGCGCTCCCGCCGAGGGTTCGGATCTCATATAGAGACTGGTCCGCTCACTGGTGAGCGGGGTGCGGGCGCAACACCGAGGGTTGCGATTCCGTTGCCAGTCGCGGTACGGGCGTGACACCAAGGATTGCGATCCCATTACCGGTCACGAAAAAAGACAAAAAGGAAAAGAAAAAAAGAAAAAGAAAAAATATATATATAAATCCATTACTTTGTATTTCTCCTTTATGTTACTCTCAGGGTATTACACTGACTTTTTAAGAAATTGTGTGTATGTGTAGGCTATATTACCTATGAATTTAATTTCACAAGAGCAAAGATGTCACAAAATACTTATTATAAAAAGGGTTCACTGAACTGGATGAAACAATTAAAAAGCCACTAATCTGGGGGAAAAAATGAAAGTCTTTCCTCGGATCTTTGCCTTTGCTATTCCCCCTGCCTGAACCCGCTGCTATGATCACACCTATGTGGGCACTGTTCTGACATTCTGCAAGGCTGGCTCAGTCTCATTCTTCAGGTTTTAGCTCACCTCATTTTTTTCACCAAGGTCACCTCTGAACTCTTATCTCCCCCCACCATTATTATACTAGCATAGCATATAGCTGATTTATTTCCTTCCTACATTTTATACAATTGTAATATTTTTTAATTTTGTAAATTGTCTATTTCCCCCTTTAGAATGTAACCTCTGCAAAGGCAGAGATTAGTCCATCTTATTCACTACTGTATCCCCTACATTTAGCAAAATGACTGGGACACATGATTGGAGATCAATAAATATTTGTTGAATAAATGGGCTCATGAATAAACATTTATAGAGTGTAACAAAAAATCCAGAAAGTGTCAACAAGGGAATAAAAAGACAGTAGAGAATAACAGAACAAAAGGAAATAATACAATTTCCAAATAAATGATGGGAAGAATACTCCACGTAATACAGTGAATATAAAATGACACTCAGGCAGATTAAAAAAAAGCAAGGGTTATGATAGCAATATGATATAAAGCTGGACTTCAAGTAAAATAACATTAAATACAACCAAATGGACATTTTATGATGATTATGGATACAATCTTTAAATAAACTATAACTGCCAAGAACATTTATAAACTAAAATCTCTGCATGAAAATACATAATGCAGTAACTACAGGAAGTACGGTTGTCTCTCCCTATCCATGGGATCTATACCTGTGGATTCAGCCAATCATGGATGCAAAACATTCGGAAAAAAACTGCATCTGTACTGAACATGCGCAGATTGTTTTTTTGGGTCATTATTTCCTAAACAATACAGTAAAACAACCATATACATAGCAAATGCTAAGTAATCTATAGATGATTGCAAGAGGATATGCATAGGTTATATACAAATACTATGCCATTTTATATCAGGGACTTGAGCATGCACAGATTTTGGTATCCACAGGAGGTCCTGGAACCAATCTACCCTGCATACTGAGGAACAACTATTCTGAGAAAAATCAACAAAAATATAAAAGTTGTGGGAAATTTTAATGTCTGCTCAGTCACTGCTCAAATCAAGTAGTCAAAAAATTAGTATGTAGAGGGTAATAGATTATATTTTCTGTTAAAACAAAAACACGACAAACAACGAAAGTAAAACCAATAGTTAGCTTAATAAAGAAATAAGTAAGACCCTGTACTAGCCAGCTGCCAAAAAAAAAAAAAAAAAAAACCCCTTTTCTAGCCCGCCGGCAAAAAAAAAAAAAGAAAGAAAGCCCAAATACAATAAAAAGGGAAAATAACAGATACAGAGAAAATTAAGCAAGTTCTAGTGCCATACTCTGCAAAACTTTATGCTATTAAACCTGAAAATTTTAAATAATTTGGTAGGAAAACACAAATTATCAAAATTGACCTACAGATAGAAAACTTAAAGAAGGACCAAGGAGACATTAAGAATGTTGTCAAAAAAAAGCAACAAGCCAGTTAACATTCATGCATGTATGATTTCAAGTCTTCAAGGAATCTAAAAATCTCATAAGAAAGGAGGGGGAAGAAGAAAGGAAGAAAAACTGTACTTTTTTATGAATCCAGCATAATACCCATAACCAAAACCTGACAAAGCACGCAAAAAAAGAAAACTGACCATACTGAGGCAGAAATCCTAAATACATTGGTATAATCTAGAAATACATAAAGCCAAAGAAAGGTTACTCTAGGAGTATAAGGATGATTCAATATTAAGACTAGATTAAGGGGCCGGCCCGGTGGCGCACTGGATAAGTGTGCCGCTTGGGAAGCGCGGCGGCGCTCCCGCCCAAGGGTTCGGATCCCACATACAGACCGGTTCCCGCTCACTGGCTGAGCGAGGCGCGGGAGCAGCATCGAGGGTTGCAATCCCGTTGCCGGTCCCCGGTCCAGTACGGGGGCAACACTGAGGGTTGCGATCCGTTGCCGGACACGGAAAAAGATAAAAAAGACAAAAAAAAAAAAAGACTAGATTAAATAAGTCAACAGTAAAGATCTTAAAAGGTGTAAAAATATTTTATCAATTTATCTCCCCAATATCTTCCTGATTTAAATGGCTGTTTCATTAACATAAAAAATACTTACACTTATCCAATGTGTAACATATGTAAGGATATTTGCTGCAGCACTTTTAAATATTTAAAAATCCATTCACACAATGGAATACTAAAACAGCCATACATCATAATAGAATATCTGTAAAGCAGAGAAAGTAAACTAGAAAAATAAACATCAAACTATTTATAGAAGTTGTTCCTGGATATATGAGATTTTACTAACAAGCATATGTGATTACTTTTAAAATCTGGGGGTAAAAAGTAAACATTCTCATTTGTCTCTGTCAGCCAAGTAATAAGGAAAGGAGGAAGAGTTTAGGCCTACAAAGACCAAATAAAATAGCAAATGAAAGTAGTGGTAACATTAATGAGCACAAGTATAGGTACAAAAGATACACGAACAGGTAGGAGCTGAGCAAAGTTAAAATAATGGTATCCACAGAAAGTGCACACAAGGGACAGAAAACAGTAATAGCTTGGTGTGAGGGTTACAAGAATACCTGGCTGCCCACTGCTAAATGCATAGTGTACTCTTAAACATCTCCAATGAAATACTAGAAATACTATCAAGAAATCCTAGGGTTTCATGCCACACTCTTGCAGAGCTACTGCAATCTCTTTCCTATCAATCACTTGCCTCAAGTTAAGTTAAACATCTACTTACAAAAGATATGCTACACTATGCTGCCATCTGCAGAACACACTTAATACTAAACATTTCCACTGAGAACGTTTAAATATGTTACCTGTTGAAGGCATGAAGGTAAATGATGGAGAAACTAAACTAGTGGTATAACTATATTGGGAGAAGAGAGATAGGAGTTGGAACAGAGAGATGATAAGAATAAGTCATTAGACAATGTTTAAAGTTGAAAGAAAAATCAAGAAACAATAGCATAAGCATATTATTTAGCAGCATGGAAAAAAATTACCATAAGAATCCAAAATCAAACTAATTAAGTAGATGCCACAAAAGAAAGAGACTGGAACTACAGAAAGGAAAAGTACATCCACTTTTTATTGTAAGATCTTGCTTACTATTTGAACATGTGATAACTTGTGATAAGTTTTTTTAAGTACTATAATTATTTTTTTCCCAAAATGGGTTAATTATATCTAAGAATAAAAGAATCAATTATTGTGGGGGAGCTGTTTTTGGTTATTTGAGATCAGAAGGATCTTCAGTGTTTTTAAAAGCAAGAAATTAATTTGACAACTATAAAAGTTAACATAGGCTGGCTGGTTAGCTCAGCTGGTTAGAGTGCAGTGTTGTAACAGTACTGCCCGGCCACCCAAACAAAAGTTAACATAAAAACGAAATTCCAAATAAAGAAACCCTAAAAGCAATACGAAAATTGCTAAGCAGTATCATAAATTGTGTTTAATAGACATCTTTCTTTTTTTTTTTTTTTTGTCTTTTTCCGTGTCCGGCAACGGATCGCAACCCTCAGTGTCGCCCCCGTACCGGACCGGGACCGGCAACGGGATGGCAACCCTCGGTGTTGCCCCCGCGCCTCGCTCAGCCAGTGAGCGGGAACCAGTCCGCATGTGGGATCCGAACCCTCGGCGGGAGCGCCGCCACGCTTCCCAAGTAGCGCACTAGCGCAGTGCGCCACCGGGCCGGCCCTAGACATCTTTCACTACCATGTACAGAAGTTCACTACTTGCTTGTTTAAAAAAAGTTTACCTTATTTATTAGAAACAGCAACACTGAAGAACTGAAATATTCTTTTTTTTTTTTT
>NW_007727047.1:436757-438305 GCF_000696425.1 Galeopterus variegatus
CCACCGGGCCGGCCCCAGAACTGAAATATTCTGCAAATTTTTATTTAACAGACATTTATTGAAAACCAACTACTTATGAGGTATTCAATCAGGACTTTCACAAAAACAGAACATTCTATTTCCTAAAACAAATCATGGTATCTAAGTAGCTTCAAGCTGACTATAGCCCTACCTACTAGCACCACAAACCTGAACACCTATAGCCAGATAACATAGAAAAACTAGTTTAAGGTATGTGCAAGTTACAAAATCATAAGGAAGACATTTATTGGCTACTAAAGGAATAAGACTTAAAAAATGCATTTGTTACACAAAATTACACATTCAATAGAATCTCTTTTATTTAATGCCATAAAGTAGAGCCAACATGACTTACTAGGCAGGCCACAGCAACAGCCTCACTATTTGAACTTCTCTATGTACTTCTACATTGTTAGAATATCTTACTGTCACTTTGTATTATTTTGATATTTTATAATTAAATTGATGTTCAAAATTCTTTTCTTGCCATTTGTAGCACAAATTTATAGTAATACAAATTTATAATAAATACAAATTCATAATAAAATACCACAACATTGATTTAAATGGGAATTTCTACTTGAATAAGCAAAGAAATTTCTCATCACCAAACACTTATTTAATTAATATTTTACAAGACAAATACTGACCAAATATTTAAAACTCAAAGCCAAAATATAGGTATCACACATTTAGTAGAGATTCAACATGTAGCATCCAACTCTACAACTGCCAGAAAGAAAAAAATTATCTCCTTCCTTACCCAGTTTGATAATTGAAAGATTCATAAAAGAACACCAGTCATCAACAAACATTTGTTCTTTTTCCCATCCTGCCTCAAGCTTTCATATCAAGATATTTCATATCAACATTTTACATTTGTAAAAGTATAGAGACAAAGAAATAAACCCCTGTTTGGTACAGCTGAGCTACAAACATAAGAAATCATGAACTGCTATACTGTCATTACAAGTAAAATTAACCTAAAATCTTTCAAATCACATACTTCAAAGCGCATTCTACAAGACAGTACGTTAGACACAGGGACCATTAGCTCTGTTCTTAGAGATGATAATGCTAAACAAGCAGTATTTTAAAATTTAAATTATAATTGTAGTATAAAAATTGTAAATTTTATCACCCTAAAATTGTAATATATTTACAAACTAAAGAAAGTATCTATACAGAAAGGCTTACCTTCATCCACAGAAAATTGACAGCTCTTATCATTGAAGAAAAGTATTTTCTTCTTATCCGGACGACTTACAAATAGTATCTGGTCCCCTAAAGCCTTAAAGATAAAGAAAGATTTTTCAGTTAACTCCAAATTACCTCATAACAAAATTTTTTTTTGCACAACAAAGGATTCCCATTTCTTTTAACCCTCAGTGTACCATTAGAATCCACTGGACCCAAGTTTAGTTTTTGAGTTTCTATCTTAGGCAGTTCTGACCATTTTTAAGGATTGATATTTCAAGACTTTTATTCTTAGAGGTCTTCCAAAGAATAAAAAGAAAATTTGTTTAA
>NW_007727047.1:439495-441287 GCF_000696425.1 Galeopterus variegatus
CCGAACCCTCGGCGGGAGCGCAACCGCACTTCCCAAGCGGCGCACTAGTGCAGTGCGCCACCGGGCTGGCCCAGTAAATGAAAATTTTTGAAAGTGCTAAAATAAAAAGAAAATGGAGGAATGATTAAATCACCTGGAAGTGTAAGTAATGAAGAGATAAAGAGCCCTCCTTCAGTTTTCTTATTATATCGCTCAAATATTGATTGCATCATCTTTCAAAAAAGTATAAACTGCAATAGTCTTTGTTATATTTAGCTTTCACTGAGTACACCTGACAATTCAGAATTTTATATTTCTTACACTTCAGAGCAAAGACAAGAAAATTAACAAAGGACATTTCACTATTAGATGAATCAAAAGATGAATGCAAAAGACAGATAGCAGTGCTCTACACTGATACTGGTGAAATTCACCTCAGAATTAAAGTTTCAAACTATGACTCTTTAGATGACAGTACCACAGATGAATAATCTCAAGCTTAAGAATCCATGAGTTGAACAAGACACTTCTAAGGACAAAAAGGAAATATGGTGTTCTCATCCAGTCAAGTTATTCAACAGGAAAGACTTCGTCACACTATATTTTGCGATAAGAATCTTTACCATCTATCTTGCTTTGTTAAAAGAGATGTGATAGTATTTTTTTTTGATATGTGTTTGCCAAAACATACCTTTTAAAAAAGGTTTGCTATGTTAAATTCTTATTAAAATTTCTAATAAAGCTGTTTTTCACCATTCCTTAATTACTATTTATATAAATTAATAATAAAATGACTTAATATTTTTAAAATAATAAAAGAGAGTCCACTGGACCCAGGTGGTAAATGGTGATGACTATATATGTAAAGCAAATGAAAAGAACTCTGAAGACATTGCTGAAAGAAATTAAGGAAGACACAGAGGCTGGCCAGTTAGCCCAGTTGGTTAGAGCATGGTGCTGATAACACCAAGGTCTGGGATTTGAGCTCTGTACAGCCAGCAAGCAAAAAACAGCAACAAAAAACTTAAAGAAGACACACAAAAAAAAAATCCTGACAAACTGAGTATGTGAAAATTTAAAAAAAAAGAAAAAAAAATTGAAGACAAATAGAAAGACTTCCATGCTTAAAGATTGAAAGACAATATTGTTAAGATGTCAATACTGCCCAAAGCAATCTACAGATTCAACACAACCCCTGTCAAAATCCCAGTGGCACTTTTTGCAGAAATAGAGAAATCCACTCAAAAATTCATATGGAATCTCAAGGGACCTCCAAATAGCCAAAACAATCCTGAAAAGGAACAAAGCTGGAGATCTCACAATTCCTGATTTTGAAACATATTACAAAGCTACAGTAATCAAAACATGGTAGTATCAGCTTAAAGACAGAAATATAGACCAATGGAACAGAATAGAGCCCAGAAATACCTTGGCATATGTGGTGAAACGATCTTCAGCAGGTGCCAAGACCACTCAGTGGGGAAAGTGCAGTTTCTTCAACAAATCATGCTGAAAAAACTAGATATCCACATGCCAAAGAAGAAGTCGGACCCTTCTTAGACCATATACAAAAATGAACACTAAATAGATTAAAGGCCTAAATGTTAAGACCCAAAACTATAAAACTCCTAGAAGAAAACATAGGAGAAAAACTCCATGACATTAGATCTGGCAATGATTTGGACATGACACCAAAGGCACAGGCAAAAAAATAAAAAATAAACAAATGGGACCACATCAAACTCAAAAACTTTGGTGTTGGCCTGGCCCGGTGGCGCACTGCTACAGTGCGCCGCTTAGGAGCATGGCGGCG
>NW_007727047.1:441674-454958 GCF_000696425.1 Galeopterus variegatus
TCACTGGCTGAGCGAGGTGCGGGTGCAACACCAAGGGTTGTGATCCCGTTGCCGGTCCCGGCGCGACACTGAGGGTTGCAATCCGTTGCGTCACGACAAAAAGACAAAAAGGGAAAAAAAAAAAAACTTTGGTGCATCAAAGGATACAATTAACAGAGTGAAAAGGCAATCTACAGAATGGGAGAAAATATTTGCAAATCATATATCTAAAGGATTAATATCCAGAATATATAAAGAACTCCCACCATTCAATAACAAAAAAACACCAATAACCCAATTCAAAAATGGGCAAAGGACTTGAATAGACATTTCTCCAAAGATGACGTACAATGGTCAGCAAGCACATGAAGATGCTCAACATCACTAATCACTAGAGAAATGCAAATCAAAACCACAATGACCTATCACCTCACACTCATTAGGATGGCGAGCGTCAAAAATAAAAACAGAAAATAACAAGTGTTGGCAAGGATGTGGAGAAACTGAAACCTTTGTGCACTGTTAGTGGGATGCTAAAATAATGCAAATGCTATAGAAAACAGTATGGCAGTTTCTCAAAAAATTAAAAATAGAATTACCATATGATAAATTCAGCAATCCTACTTTTGGGATTCAAAGAGTTAGCTGCACACTCATGTTCATAGCAGCATTATTCATAATAGCCAAGAGATAAAAGCAGCCCAATGTCCACTGACAAATGAATGGATAAACAAAATGTGGTATATACATGCAATGGAATATTATTCAGCTTTAAAAAGGAAGGAAATCCTGTCACATGCTACAACATATGGATGAACCTAGAGGAAATTACACTAAATGAAATAAAAATTAAAAAGTCACAAAAAGACAAATACTGGATGATTCCACTTATATTAGGTATCTGAAGTAATCAAACTCAAGTAGAATCATGGCTGCCAGAGACTGGGGCAGGAGGAAAGAGGAGTAGTTTAATGGGTACAGAGTTTCAGTTTTGCAAAACGTAAAAGTTCTGGGGAACATTTCCACTACAATGTGAATATACTTAACACTACTGAACTATACACTTAAAAATGGTTAATATGTTAAAATTTATGCTATGTGTTTTTTACAAGTTAAAATTTTTCTTTAATTGTAAATAACACTTAAGAGTAGCTAATTCAATACATTGCCTTAAAATTAATGTATCACATCACAAATGCAGACTGGCCTAATCGGACTACACTGGCAGTTAATTTAATTGTTAGAAAACCCCCAAATAACAATTACTGAGGGATGAGTAATCTGGAACATTCACTGGTTTTCTTCATTCTCTTATTTACTTGCTTTTGCACAATGCTTTTTGTTCCTTGCTAGAACTATATTATCTATTTCTTCAAAGCACTGTATGATCAACAAAATGACAGTAAGTTATCTTCCATCCCAACCAAGAACTGAAGAGGACGCAATGCAGAAGGAATTTAGCTTAGCTATCTATGACAAAGAACTCCTTCAGAAATTACTTAGGATAAAACACATTTATACATTAGTAAAAAGAGAATAAAATTCTGGGTTTCAAAGAAATTAGAAATAAATCCTCTCTGAAAATGACAACAGACTGCATTTTTCATGATCCCTCCAACTCTAACCCTAACTAAAAGAACAGAGCCAGTAAAGATAGGGTGTCAAAATGACTTTACATCACAATATTATTTAAAATGGACTAAACAATTATCAGATTACAGCACTGTTCTACTTAAGAATGTAATGAAAAGCCTAATGTGTAGTAACAATACTGGCCCCTATCAAAATGGGAAAAAAGAGCAGAGCAGGAAACATACCTAGCACTCCTAACTGTTAAGCTAGGATTCAGAATGCTTACCATTCAACACACTATAAAGAGCACAATTCATCAACTTTGCTGACATGTCATTATTTGCAATATTTGTTCAGGTTGTTTAAGTTTAGGCATGTTAAATTAAAAATCTTGGGAGGGTTCTGCTTCTGGTAATGGAGAAGTAGCTCCTAAAGGACCAACCCTCCCACAGAAAACACTAGAAAACCTGGACAAGACATTTAAAAATCATTAAAGGAACTGAAGAGCTACCAAAAACAGGCAGAAAGGGGAGGAGAGGTGTATACTTGGAAGAAGGAAAGAGCACTGAGGGAAGGCCACCATCAGTGGCCTGTGCAGATAAAAGCGAGAAAGAAATCCTCAGTGTTTCTGGATTGAAAAACCAGAAAATTGATACGGGGTAACCACAGTAGCTAGAAAGTGAAAAAGGGAAACTGGGAAAAAAGAAATTCAGAGGAGTATAAATTCTGTCCAAATCTCTGGCTGCCCTGAACAATGCATGAGTTGAAAAGACTCCAAGCAAAAGAGCTAAGGCTCAAGAACAGAATAGATATGTTAAATGCTACTCACTGTAGGAAAGACAAAGTTTAGAGTCTGAGTCTGGCCAAAATAATTGCCCACTTAACAAAACAAAACAAACAAAAACACTCTTTGGAGGAATACAACAGAACTGTGAGTCTTTACACATATGATTCACAATGTCCAAGACCCAACAGAAATATATGAGATATATGAAGAAATAGGAAAACATAACGTATACTCAAGAGAAAGAAAAAAACAGTGCTGACCAGCCCCTAGATGACTCAGCTGTTGGAATTAGAAGAAAAAGATTTTAAAGCAGCTGTAAGAAATTATTCTCAAGAGTATAATGGAAAAGGCACTTACAATGAATGGAAAAAATAAATAAATAAACAGAAAATCACTCAGCAAAGGAACAGAAACCATAAAAAGTCTGGAACTGGGGCCAGCCCAGTGGCGCACTGCTACAGTGTGCCGCTTGAGAGTGCGGTGGCGCTCCCGCCGAGGGTTCAGATCCCACATACAGACCAGTTCCCGCTCACTGGCTGAGCGAGGTGTGGGAGCAACACCGAGGGTTGTGATCCCATTGCCGGTCCCGGTCCCGTACGGGCGCAACACTGAGGGTTGCGATCCATTGCCAGACACGAAAAAAGACAAAAAAAAAAAAGTCTGGAACTGAAAAATACAATCTCTAAAATAAAAAATTCAATTGGACTTACAACAAATTTAAGATGAAAAGTCAGGGAACTTGACAATAGATTAATAGAACAAAAAAAAAATTGAAAAAAAAAAAAAAAACAGAGCCTCAGGGACAGGTAGGACAATCCCAAATGGTCTAACACGTATGTAATTCAATTTTACCAAGAAGCAGAGGAGAGAAAGGGGCAAGTTTTACTCCACAAGTAGCAAGAAGAATGAACCTGCTTCCAAGTTAGCATCAACCATTAGCAATTATAAAGAATGGAAACAAGCAGCTTTTCCAAGAGAGTTTCAAATTTAAACTGGAAATGTACTCTGTACCAGTATAACTTTTGGTGATAACCCCTTTACGACTTCAAAACAGCCAGGTTATTAACCAATGCTTTTGCATTTAATACCTCTAGTTCTTCAGGTAATCAATGTCTACTATAATAGTGCTGAAGCAGCTCTTGTTTACAAATACAACTTATAACAGAAACACTAATGCCTTTTAAGAAAACTTGCCAAAATTTTCTGAAGACTCAAGCTTTAAGAAAAGAAACCTGACAAAGTTACACAAAGGCAGCAACCCTCTTTCCTGCTCAGTGGCACAAGACAAATTTCATATCTTCAAGTAGCTTTCTACATCGCCATGTATGTATGATGGAGGTTTTAAAAATTATTTAAATTTTATTAAGTAAAATTATGTTAAGACATAGAAAGAAAAGAGAAGTTACCTTGACAGCTTTCTGGGAATTGGGCAGTCCTTCTTCTATGTCTTCTAAAAGAATTCCTCCTAATCCTCGCTGGTCATGCTTATCTAAGAGCCTAAGTAGGGCCTTCTTATCTTTCAAGTTGTACTTGGGCTTGAAGGCGTACTTCCCATCTATTACTTCAATTTTGGGATTGTTGACTAATGCCTGTAACAGTGACACAATTTGGATATATTAGCAAAAGGAAATCTCATATATACATTCTTAAATTCCACTAATTATTAAAAAAGAAAAAACACTACCCAATGTAGTAAACTAAAAGTATCTTGTGAATACGAACTAGTAGATTTAAAATACTGAACATCCAGTATCCTAGGACAGTAGGTAAAGATCAGCATGATGCTCACTTTTTATAAAAGAAATTATGTATTATTTACATAAATTCTTTGAAAGAAATAAGCCATTTTATCATAACTGCTTTGAAGAAAGCTTTATTTTGGAAGACAAAATGGGTAAGAACCAATAAAACACCAATTAATATTAATAGGCAAAGTGAACTGGTATTGCCCATCCCACCCCCAAAGTATAGTTTATTGTATACTGGCATAACAACATGAGAGGCACTGCCCTGGGATGAACAATTAACAGTCTTTTCCACCTGATATCAACTGGCACTAGCAGATGTGGAAAGCACCGAAAAGGACCAGACTAGTACATACAAGAACGTTACCTATAATGACAGCTTGAGAATGAAAATGAGTAGGAATGCAGGAACTACTGAATATAAAATTAGGGCCGAGCCCGTGGCGCACTCGGGAGACTGCGGCGCTGGGAGCGCAGCAGTGCTCCCGCCGCGGGTTCGGATCCCGTATAGGGATGACTGGTGCGCTCACAGCGCTCACTGGCTGAGCGTGGTGCGGCCAGTCTCAAAAAAGGACAAAAAAAAAAAAAAAAGAATATAAAATTATGTTCCTAGACAGTTCTGTTGTACAGCTAATATCAGAAGGAAAGCTCTTCAAGAAAGAGCAGCCCTATTTATTTTCTTCTGCAGTTGCCAGCCTGTCCCTGAAAGGAGAAAGAGAAGAAACACAGAAAGAAGAAAGGAGGGAGAATAGAATAGTAATATGATAATAAAAATAACCTTTAATGTTGGCAGTCCATGAAATTCCAAGATTAGGTAAACCAGCAAATTTAAATGTGGATTACCATTATTTGTATATCACTAATACGACCTACAATGATACTGATTAACTGGTTCATTTTATATTATAAAAATCAAAAACTATATTTTGCTTGGTAAAATAAATTAATTGAATTATGTTTTAGGAATTTTACATTTGGTCTTTAAAATCTATCACTGGTCCTAGAAATTAGTTTTCTTAGTTGTTGTTTCATATGTAAACTCAAAAAAAGGCAAAAATCTGAATTTTAAAAATGTTATTCATAAAAATAAGAAAAAGGAAAAATAAAATAAAAATGAAAAAAATTTTTAAATGCTATTCATTTCCAAATTAGCATTGTCAATGACTGTGCTGGGATTTCTTCAAACAGTGTGTGTTCATACACAATGTTCATGATTATTTTTCCAAGTAACTTCCTAGAGGCAGTAATTTCTATTTCTTAGTAGTAATAGTGCAACAAAATATATCTTGCTATCCCTACAGTATCTCATGTTTTAAATTTCCTAAAACACATATAAAAACAAGACACTTTGCAAATATATAAATTATAAAGTGAAATAAGCATCAATTTCTCTATAAAAACGTAAGTGGAATTGGTGTATTGACTTCTTTACAACTTTTACACTAAAGTCTTAACTTTAACATTTTAAAATAAGTAGAAACACAAAATTATGTAAAAAAAAAAAAAAAAAAAAAAAAAACCAAATCAAACAATCTTATAAATGTGTATGTTTGGGCCGGCCCGGTGGCGCACTCGGTAGAGTGCAGCGCTTGGGAGCGCAGCGGCGCTCCCGCCGAGGGTTCGGATCCCATATAGAGAGACCGGTCCGCTCACTGGTTGAGCGCGGTGCGGGTGCGACACCAAGGGTTGCGATCCCATTGCCAGTCGCGGTGCGGGCGCGACACTGAGAGTTGCAATCCCGTTACTGGTCACGAAAAAAGACAAAAAGGAAAAAAAAAATGTGTATGTTTAAAAAACAAAAACAAAGATCCTACACCAGTTCTTTTAAGAAAAAGTAAAAGCATTATCAGATTTCAGCATATTAAAAAAACTCTAGTTATAGAAAGTATCTCTGGAAATCAACTAATTTTTTACAATATTTTAAGCCTATTCTTACCTCGGTCATTAGCCATTGTTTTTGCTTGAGTCCAATATCCAAATGCTGTGTTTCATCCAAAATTTCTTCTAAAGTTAGAGGATGTGTATCTCCTCGCTGATGCCGTGTCTATCAAGGGAAAAAAAGTCATCATTAGAAGACAGTTTTAAAATGCTAGGTGCATTAAATCACAGCTACACACTAATAAATCTCTTCAAGAATGTAGAACATGTAATACCGAAGCAGCACACCTAGAGTGCTGAAGAACACAGACTACAAAATCAGACAGAACTTGGTTCAAACTCATGGCTCTATAAAACCAAATGATAAAGCTGAGAAAAAATATTTGCAACTCATATCATGAAGAGCTAATCTTCCTAATATTTCAAGAGATCCAAAAGTCTAACAGGAAAATGACCCAAAGACAGGAACACACAGATAACAGAAAAAGAAATGCAAGTGATCTTAACATATGAAAAGATACTCAACTTCCACCAATATATTTCTCACCTATTAGACTGGCAAAACTCCCAGTGTCTGACAACTCTATTAGTGAAGCTATAAGGAAACAGTCTTTTCACAAACTGCTGGTAAGAGTGCAAATTGGTACAACCCTTAGGGAAGGCAATCTGATGATACGAATGTCTTTAAACCCTTTGACCCAGCAGTCCTATTTCTAGGAATTTATCCCACAGATATACCAGCACAACACAGAAAAATGACTTAAGGTCACTGCAGCATTGTTTATAAAAGGAAAATATGAGAAACAATCCAAGTGGCCATCAAGAGGACTAATTAAATAAACTGCAGTAATGCTACTATATAGATGTTCAAAAAGAAAATGTAGATGTTCTCTATGTGCTAATTTGAAAAGAGGTCCAGGACAAGTTATGAAGTTAAAAAACACATTTAGACACCAAACGCTGGAGAGGATGTGGAGGAACAGGAACTCTCATTCACCGCTGGTGGGAATGCAAAACAGTATGGCCACTTTGGAAGACGGTTTAGTGGTTTCTTACAGTACTAAACACACTCTTAACCATTCAATCAATCTAGCAATCACAATCCTTGGCATTTACCCAAAAAAGCTGAAAATGTATGTGCATACAAAAACCTGCAAAAGGATGTTTATAGCAGCTTTAGCCATAACTGCCTAAACTTGGAAGCAACCAAGATGTCCTTCAGTAGATGAATGGATAAACTGTGGTGCACCCAGACAATGGGATATTATCCAATGCTAAAAAGAAATGAGCTATCCAGCCATGAAAAGACATGGAGGAACCATGAATGCATATTACTAAGTGAGAGAAGCCAATCTGAAAAGGATACATACGATATGGTTACAACTGTATGACATTCTGGAAAAAGCAAAATTATGGAGACAGTAAAAAGTTTAATGCTTGCCAAGGGTTAGAAGGAAGGAGGGATGAATAGGCAGAGCACAGAGGATTTTTAGGGCAATGAAACTACTCAGTATGATGCCATAATGGTGGATACTTCATGTTCATCAAAACCCACAGAATGTATAATACTGAGAGTGAACTCTAATGTAAACTATGAACATTGAGTAATAATGTGTTAAAGTAGGTTGATTAATTCTAACAAATGTAATACTTTGGTGTGGGATGTTGATAGTAGGAGAACCAGTCGGGGGAAGAAAAGGGGCCATATGGGAATTCTGTACTTTCCAATCAGTTTTGCCATGAACCTAAAACAGCTCTAAGAAATAAAGTCCATTTTTTTTTTCCTTTTTGTCTTTTTTCGTGTCTTGCAACGGATCACAACCCTCAGTGTCGCGCCCATACCGGACCGGGACCGGCAACGGGATCGCAACCCTCGGTGCTGCGCCTGCATCTTGCTCAGCCAGTGAGCGGGAATCGGTCTGTATGTGGGATCCGAACCCTTGGCGGGAGCGCTGCCACACTCCCAAGCGGCACACTGTAGCAGTGCGCCACCCGGCCGGCCCAAAGTCCATTTTTAAAACAAGTAAATGCAAAAGAAAAAAGTATATATGTTGAAAAATACATACAGTATGAAGCCTTTTACATAGGAAAGGTCAGGCATAATAATAAATTGTTCCTGCACAAAGAACCACTGGAAAAGTCATAAGAAACTAATAAAAGAGGTTACCTGAGGAAAGCAGGATGGGGAGGAAACATGTAGGATTAGAGGTGAGAACAAGACTCTTCATTTATAGCTTCTTACGTCACTTTTTATACTAAGAGATATATTACTTTTCAAAGCAAAAATAACTCTTCAAAAGAAAATAAATCTAGACTCCATCACGTTGAGCAGGTTACTGAAACTCTCTGTAAAACTAGAATAGGCCCTGTAAAAGGAGAATAATCACTTCTCAAAACTAGAGTGTTTGGAAAGACAGACATAAAGCCTAACATCACACACAAAAACCATTTATTGAGCAGCTGCTGTTAATTCGTTCACTTACTCATTCAGATATTTAGTGGTAACTCCTACAAGCTGAGAGTACTGCAATGAGACGTACGATGCCATGAAAACAACTACTGCTTTTCCAAGAGCTCCCAACAGAGGGGAAAGCTAAACAAACATACATCTATGAAAGTCAGGTATACACTTATCTGTCAGAAAGATAACTCAGTCAGAAGAAATGAAAAAGAAAGCTAGATGTGGGCAGACCTAGAAAATAAAGAAAAAGGAAGGGAGGCAGTTGTAGTACAGCACAGTGGTCTCCAAAGTACCCCTGCAGGGGTACACAAATCAGTCAATTTGTATGATTCTTGAGAAGCTTTATTAAAATTTTAATCTAAAATTTCCATTTAAAATTATGTTTTACTAATATTTAATATGTGCATTGACACCAGTGCTTCATGTCAGGTGATCCACATTTCAGATGGTGACATACATGTAGGATTCTTGAGGGAAGACTGGGAATCCCACGTGACAAAGGGATGACAGACATGGCCTCACTCACTCCTCACTTTCAGCATTCTGTAACATATTGTAATTTACCTGCTATCAGATAAATTGTGGTGAATTTTATTTTTTGAAAAAGACTTTAGTACCAGCCAGCCACCCCCAACCAAAAAAAAAAGGCCTTTAAAATATACAACTGTACAGTGCTTCCATAAAGCTGTAAGGAATGATCATTTAAAGCTGAATTACAAGTTTATTTTTACAAAATGGCAAATGTTTCAAATCTGCTAGATATTATGGCAGCTATTTGCAGTTTGCTAACAATTATTTTAAAGATAATTATAATAAACAATCTGTTCCTTCGAAATAAAACCAGCATTTTAACGATGTGTGAAAGTAACAAAATAACTGCTTTTTGAAAGAAATTTGTGCAGTGAAAAGAGCATTTTGAAAAAAAATGTTTTAGAAATATTTCCATCATTATGTGATTTCCAAGTTTAAAAACTATATGGATAAAAACTCATTTCTGCATCTTAAAAATTTTAGAAACAATTTTCTAATCTTTATTTCTAAAATATCTTCCAAACAAAACCCTTCTGTAAGTTTAAAATATAAGGAAATAAATGAATACAACTCAAAAATAAAAAATCACTACCCTGTCTTTATTCTTGTTTTCAAATTTAAAATAAATGGAGGGGCTATCTGGTTAGCTCAGTTGGTTAAAGCACAGTGTTATAACACCAAGGTCAAGGATCTGGTTACCCTTACCAGCCGGTCTCCTCTACCTCCTGCCAAAATAAATAAACAAATTTAATTAATTTAAAATAAATGGGATTTTTGGAATCAGAACAAGCTCAAAGACAGAAGTAGTAATCAATTTATGAAAGCCTAACCACTATCACTGAGCTATGTAAACAGAAAAGCCAAAAACAGCTATCAAATCGCCAAGGGAAAAGCTATTATAACAAAATGAGAAAGAAAAAACTGCTTGGAGGGTTTCATACCATGGCCACTTTAAGGCTGGAGCTGCTGAGTAAACAGAGCAAGAGCCAGCAAAAGCCACAGCTGTGCCCTTCTGATGGAGTTGCCTGGAGGCGGCAGGGGAGAAGGGGGCCTTGGTGGCCCCCAGGACAGCAAGACCACTAATAGGGTTCCCATGGACCCATGCAGGAATGAGGAGCTGGAACAACTGAAAAAAGGAGCCATTTAGAGGCCGGTGAGTCATCACAAGAGATCGGAGCATGGCCTGTCCATGGGAAGTGTTTGGGTCAAGAGTGGTGGGGGAAACAGGCCCACCAGGAGAACACTGGGACACAGCAAGGACAGCCAATCTACCCTCCAATCAGCACAGGACCACTCAAAGGAGACTGGTCAGGAATACAGAATTGCATGGGATACAGTTTGATGAAAAGACTCAAGCCCAAATCAGAGTTTCTACACAACCCAGATGCACTGGGTCTCTAGAGAGCTGGAAGTACCTATAAGGTCAACCGTTAAACCCTGACCTGCACAGAAAGCCTTCCCTAGGGAAACAGCAGCAAAGCAGCAATTTAGCTCAACCACAAAGCTCAAGTACTGGTCTCCATAGGAAGTTCCCCCATTTTAGAAGTAAGCAAATGACAAAAAATTAGTTCTGGCCCAGGCACACCACCAGTACCTTGGGCCCACCAGGGGACCTAAGGCTGGAGCCAGGGACCTGACCCCCACCCACTCACAACCAGGCACACCGCCAGCACCAAGGAGCATGCCAAAAACATCACCTCCATTTGGGTGGCCCACCACTGCCACCACCGTAACCATGGCTGCCATGAAAGTGGCTAGATGTCACAACCACCACGCAGATGGTCCACCAACCACTGGAGTGCATTGAAACAAGGAGAGTCACTAGCAGAGAAAAGAGGATGTCTCTCTCCACAAAATCTATTCCAGAGTGACTAAAGAAGAATCTGCTCTATGATAATACCAGGGGACCCGAACACACCTCTCAGCACTGAACATATCATCTAGGCAACAAATCAACAGAGTAACCGTTACTCTTTCAGAGGGAAAAGAAATCTAGGGTTATCAGTGGTGGGAGGGGGGAGGGAGAGGGGGATAGGGAGAAGTTGGACAAGGAGCATAAAGAATAAGTACAACTTGTAACAATATATATACTAGTAATACTGATTTGATCAACATGTCAACATTGAATCCCAAAAATATGCATAATAAACAATGATTCAATAAAAAATAAAATACATATATATTTATATACATAAATAAAAATATTTATGTGTATATATATATATCTCCTAATGTTGTCACAAGGTATTGCTTTCTTCTGAGAGGTACTAGCATCAAAAACCCTTAGAAATGAAATGAAAAATGTCTAGAATGCCACAAAAATGATTCGCTTTATTAAATAAAGACCAGTGCAGTTTGAGCACATAAATCTCCGCTACATACAGAAATCCAGTGGCTTAGCAGAGGTGGTATTCTTGACAGAACAGTAAGCTGAAAGGTGAATTACAGAAGTACTTTCAAGAAGATAGTAGGCCATACTTTACTGAGTGCTTTGAAGATGAAGAATGACTGCGGAAGCTAGTTTTCTTAGCAGATTTTTTTTTTTTTAGTAATATGAACCAGTTGAACAAGTCTAGAAAAAAATGCTCTAACTCCAAGTGATTTCAAAGGAAATTTTTGGATTTCAAAGGAAAACTGAATCTTTGAAAAAAATCATGTGGCAAAGGAAATCTTGTAATGCTGTTTGGTCTTGAAAGTGAGGAAGGATATCAGCAAGTCTTGAGCATTATTGAAAACCACCTGGAAGAACTAAAAAGAAAACACTGAAATTTACTCTACCTATACTACTGACTTGCACTAGGGTTAATATCTTTTTGGGGGAGGAGAAACCACCACCACCACCACAACAACAAAAAAGAGTAGGCTAATAAATTGGGCAGATTGAATATAAAAAAAATATCATTCTCTAATCAAAAGAACACTGATAATTACAACCACCACCACCACCACAACAACAAAAAAGAGTAGGCTAATAAATTGGGCAGATTGAATATTAAAAAAATATCATTCTCTAATCAAAAGAACACTGATAATTATTACTAACTCATCATATCTATAACTCACTGATTATGTTAGCGCATGGGAGCTGGAGCTGTAATTTTTTGCAAGGGTTCCTCCAGGGTAAGAAGATTGAGAAAGGCTGCTCCATTGGACTAAGGAACTTTGCCTCTACCATTAATTTGCTACAAGCTATTACCATATATAGGTATTCAATTTTATCAGAAACTTTTTCTGTATCTATTGAGATGATCAAATGATTTTACTCTTTATTCTCTTAATATGACTTATACTAATGAATTTTCAAATATTAACCACTCTTACATTCCCAGAGTAAACTCTTTGTCACAAAGTATTATCCTTATATATGGGCAGATTCAATTTGCCCATCTCTTTTTAAGGATTCTTATACCTGTATTTATGAGAGATACTGGCACATAATTTACATACATTGTTTAAAACTGTAAATAAATCCAGGTTCTTCACCTACTATTGTTATTCGTTTGCTTGTAAGGGAACTCCTTATTGCTCAATATGTACTACTACTGACCACACTGTGCCCCTGTGAGCCAGTCATTTAATTTCTATGAACTCTGGAGTCTCTAATTCAAAAATAATTACCAGAATTAATTCAGACAGAATCTAGGCCAGAAATTCTCAAACTTCAGCATGCATCACAATCACCTGAAGAGCTTTTTAAAACACAGACTGTTGAGTTACACTCACAGAGTTTCAAATTTAATAGCTCTAGGAAGGGACCCATTGGCATTTCTGACAAGTTCCCAAATGATGCTGATGCTGTTAGAGAATGAAAACAGTGAGCAACACTGAGCAAGACTAAAGCAAACTAATCAAACGTTTCAACGTGATGTTTTATATAACTGAGATACACCCACATAAAGGGATAATGGTGAAATCAACAGGAAAATCATTCTATCAAAAAACAAAGTACACCCTTGATTCATTATTTGAGAACTAAAGTAGTGTCTTATATGAAGAAAGGGACATCCTTCATATGGGAGTTTTCAAGATAATTTGGTGTGCTTTTAAGACTTACTCCTTTAAGCAATAAAATTTGTTTTATATCAACCATTTCTATAAAAAGCCTTCTAAAATGGATCATAAACTTCCCCTATCTTCCAAAACAGGTCCACTGCACATAATTAAATTTTTTCTGACGTCTCAGTTACTGTTAACAGTAATTTATAACATAAATTACTGCACTATGGTTTAACAATAACCACCTCCGGAGCTCATGAGATGTGTTGGGCAGTTTGTCCCTGGGCCAAATATTCTCAGTACAGTATTATGATTTTGAAGTTCTTGTGTCTGCC
>NW_007727047.1:455810-466491 GCF_000696425.1 Galeopterus variegatus
TGAGGGTTGCGATCCGTTACCGGACACGGAAAAAGACAAAAGACAAAAAAAAAAAAAAAAAATAGGCTATTTTGACCCCTGCTGGGACATTCTAAGTTCTGATATATGAGTATTATAATTTGTGGACAACTGATCAGTTTCCTTTTAAACAACTTCATCTCTTCCATCCCCACACACCCCCACTTCCATTCAGTACTGTCCAAGAATGGATTGCTCTTAGGGGAGAGTTTGGTAAACGCAAAGCAAACAGAAGATTGGTAAGAAATATTTAATGACAGGCAGGAGGAGGAGGTGGGGGGAAAAAAAGAAATATTTAATGATAAAAAAATTTTTTCAAGAATTTAAATATAGGGCCGAGCCCGTGGCGCACTCGGGAGAGTGCGGCGCTGGGAGCGCAGCAGCACTCCCGCCGCAGGTTCAGATCCTATATAGGGATGACCGGTGCGCTCACAATGCTCACTGGCTGAGCGCAGTGCGGCTGGTCTCAAAAAGGACAAGACAAAAAAAAAAAAAAAGAATTTAAATATAAGTACTTCTCTTCAGCAAACCTCTTAACTCATTCATTGAATATTTATTAGCTTGAAAAAAAAGTATATTTAAAGAACTGAAGCAATATCAATTAGGAAGGCTGACTCCTTTACATATAACAAATATTTTCCAGGACTACCAAATTGTTCAAATTATGCTAGATAAAAACTGTATATGAATTATTTTAGATTGTGTGCATTATTCGATATGGTAGTTAAAACCTACTTTGTCAAATCTAGAAATTTTTATTCTAGTCAATTCTCATTACCATCTTTGAAAAAGTTATCTCTGCCTCCTATTAACAAAAAGTAAGTTATATGCTAGCTGTAGGACTGATTAGTTTTTAGCAGTATCTTTCTCTTGCATTAATTACCCAAAATCAAAATGTATGAAAGTATCTCTGAATCATTCCCTTTTATTTACACCTAAGTTGCAGGCACACACATTTAAAAAGGGGTAACATATTTTTTATTATATCCCTCACTTCATGAATATTTTATTATTTAATTTATAATGCAGTGTAACATGATGATAAGGAGCACAGGAATACTCGTTTTGAAAATTATTATAAAAATGAATAAATTAATTCTATTTGATCCATACAATTTTCATCTCAACTACCTTAAATATCTTCTAGTATGCATTCCATAGTTTATTTCTCACTGGTTTTTATATTATCCAAATGTATTAACCTGTCTATCTGAACTTAGAAATAAAAGATATTTTATGATACATAGCAAATTTGATATGGCTGGTTGGTCTGGCAGTGGAGACTGGCTTTGTCAACCAGGAGATACTTTCCATAAATTGAATAAGCTAACCCTTCATCCTGGAGGTTTTGACAAAAATATTTTCAAATACATCATAACACAAAAGCATTTTATCAAAAAATTGCATTGGCAAAGGAATACTAAAATTAATAATATTTTTATTTTCCTAACTGCTTCTGAGTATGCTTTAGAGAAAGCGCCTATGATGGGAAGTAAGGGAACTGATTTAATTAGACATTAGATAAGTCTTGTAGAGCTTTTCTGATATACTTCCTATAAGCTAAGAAAGTAAATGATTAAGGATCAGGTAACAAATCCTTTGGCAAGTTAGGTGGTTTCCATTCTTTTGCTTTCAACAAAATTAAAAAATAGAACTGTCAACTGATGAAAGCTTAATGGTAAAAATCACTAAGTTACTTTTGGCAAATAACTCGTAAAAGTTTGCTATCACAAAATTTCCATTAGAATCAGCTTATTTATATGAACATTTATTTCTCAGCTCTCAAACCTACAAAATCTAAAAACAGAAACAGATTTGGTGCCAAATTCTATTTCACTCTATCAATCAATAATACACATCTCCAGATACAAGAACTGTTGGAAGAAGAGACAGACAGCACTATTCATTTCATTAAAGGATGCATTTCTGTTACATACAAAGTAAAATTTAGTCAAAAATTTAATGTATGCATTGCAGCACTATTTACAATAGCTAAGAGTTGGAACCAGCCCAAATGTTCATCATCAGATGAGTGGATACGGAAAATGTGGTATATCTACACAATGGAATACTACTCTGCTATAAAAAAGAATGAAATACTGCCATTTGCAGCAACATGGATGGATCTAGAGAGAATTATATTAAGTGAAACGAGTCAGGCACAGAAAGAGAAATACCACATGTTCTCCCTTATTTGTGGGAGCTAAAAATAAATAAATAAATACACAAATAAACTAGGAGAGGGGAGGGAGGAAGACACAACAATTACAATTCCTTGAAGTTGATACGACAAGCAAACAGAAAGAAGGTTGCTGGGAGGGAGTGGGGAGAAGGAGGTGGGAGGGAGGTTTTGGTAATGGGCCACCATAATCAACCACATTGTACGTTGACAAAATAAAATAAAATTTTAAAAAAATTTAATGTATGTATGTTATTCTAATCAACTGTGTACTACTAATAATTGCAATGATAACTCAAACCAGAAAATATTTTTAACACTTAGAGCCTTATGGTCACAGGAAAAACATTTTTGGGGGCCGGCCCGTGGCTCACTTGGGAGAGTGTGGTGCTGATAACACCAAGGCCACGGGTTCAGATCCCATATAGGGATGGGCTGGTTAGCTCACTGGCTGAGCATGGTGCTGACAACACCAAGTCAAGGGTTAAGATCCCCTTACCGGTCATCTTTAAAAAAAAAAAAAACAAACATTTTTTATTTCAAGTTATTTATATATTATTGTAGCAGAGAAGTTTGATAAATGATCAATCGAAGATTTTAAGCATAAAATATATAATATTAGGATAAAATTCAAGGGGAGTAACAGAAGGTACATACAAGTTCAAGAAAAAGTCATTAAAATTTCCAACAATTAAGCAAGTTTTTATATTTTTAAATTAATGATGGCATTTAGATTCCATTAGATAAATTTGTTTTGTTTTTTTAAAGATGACTGGTAAGGGGATCTTAACCCTTGATTTGGTGTTGTCAGCACCACACTCTCCCAAGTGAGCTAAACAACCATCCCTATATATAGGGATCTGAACCTGTGGCCTTGGTGTTATCAGCACCACACTCTCCCAAGTGAGCCACGGGCTGGCCTTCATTAGATAAATTTCAAAATGATATATTTTATTGAAATATTACAGCATGATAGTGATCAGAAATATGGAATTTCTATTTAAACTTTGCTAAAATATTGTAGTTATGAATTTAAATATATGCAAAGGGGTACAGAGTTTTTCAAAATTGCTTTAAGGGATACTTGAGTAAAAAATCTGAAGATTGTTGTTCTAGATAAAGTTATAAGCATGTCATCTAGATAAGTGAAGACTGTATTAACAGAGTAGCAAAAACATGACACTTAAATGTCAGTCTCCCTCAGTAGACTGACAGCTTTGAGAACATGCATTTTCTGGGTTTTCCCACCATTAGTGCTATAAATAGCATATAACAGATTTTAATAACTGTTTACTAGTGAGGGAATACAGATGCATGGAATGAATGAAAAGTGATACATAATGTTAAAGTAATAGTTTATAATTTCCCATTGCCAAAAATAAACTAACATATTTCTACTATAAAGTAAAATACAAACCACAGAATTCAGACATGGCCAGACACCAGTCTTTTAAATTACAAAAGAAAAGCCTTAGTATAATTTAAAATCTGATTTTTATTTTTATCAATAGATGAGTGAAATTAAAATAATAACAAACAGTATTTTCTTTGACTTTTTCAATAGATGCAACTAGCAACTAAATGGGAATAAGAATATGGCAGAAGGGAAAAATCTGAAATCACTTAGCCATCTTAGCTGTAAATAAAATTTTACTTTAACAAATGAAGTTAAGATTCAAAGTCAGTAAAGCCAAATGCTCACATCATCAAAACTTAGTGTTCAAAAAATACTAAATCTTTCACCAAACATTAAAAATATTCTGTGAGTCAGTGGCTTTGTAAGACTCTAGTTTTCTCCTCCAAGATGTACAGAAGCCATCATCATCACCATCTGCCTGACCTGCAATTTTTACTTCTCACACCAATGGAAACAATATCCTGAAAAACCATTCACATTTTCCCGCTGGTTTTGCCAGCAGGTATTGACTACTTAAGAGGTGATGTATCTACTGCCTGGGCACACTCTTATAAATGAAATGATGGGCTTAAATTGTGTACCTGATATAATGTAAATTAAATATACTTAAGTTACTTGTTGTAATCCCGGTTTAATATAAACGTAAAATGCTCAAAGCATTAAACACTTTCTACAATTTTTTGAGGTTGGCATACAATAAATTGTACATACTGAAAACATACAATTTTATAAATTCTGACATATGTATACAAGTTTAACTTCTTTTTTTTTTTTTCCTTTTTGTCTTTTTTCGTGACCGGTAACAGGATCACAACCCCGGTGTCGCGCCCATACCGCGACCGGCAACGAGATCGCAACCCTCGGTGTCGCGCCCGCACCGCGCTCAACCAGTGAGTGGACCGGTCTGTATATGGGATCCGAACCCTCGGCGGGAGCGCCGCCACACTCCAAAGCACCGCACTCTACCGAGTGCACCACCGGGCCGGCCCCAAGTTTAACTTCTGAAAATCCCAATCCCCTTCTTTTGCCAAAAAGCTAAACAGGATTTTTGTTATTTGAGAAAGTACTTACCTTCATGTAATTCACAATCTTAGCAAGAACACCAAACTTATACCCAGAGCTTCCTGATAGAGCTTTCAAGTTAAATGATCCATTGGTATGATCTGGAAATGAAGTTCAAAAAACAATTATAACATTTTCAAATTACATGTAATTATGTCTTTTAAACAGCAAAGATGATTTTTTTTTTTTGGCCACACTGCACTCAGCCAGTGAGCACACCAGCCATCCCTATATAGGATCCGAATCCGCGGCGGGAGCGCTGCTGTGCTCCCAGCGCCGCACTCTCCCGAATGCGCCACGGGCTTGGCCCCAGCAAAGATGATTTTAATGCTGGGAAAATATTTCTTGTTTTCCTCTAATGTTTTTCAACTAATGAATTCTACCCCATAAAATTTTGGTGAAAGGGGCGAGCCCGTGGCGCACTCGGGAGAGTGCAGCGCTGGGAGTGCAGCAGCGCTCCCGCCTCTGGTTCGGATCCTATATAGGGATGGCCGGTGCGATGCGCTCACTGGCTGAGCGTGGTGCGGCCAGTCACAAAAAGGACAAAAAAAAAAAATTTTTTTTTTTGGTGAAAAATACAAAATCTTTGAGTGTACTTTAAACTAACAATTTCTCACTAAGAGTAGGAATGAAATGTAAATAATTTAAAAGCATTAAAAGAGTTATTTTATTAGTACCTTTATCTCACTCTTACTTTAATCCTGATTAGATTCCCCTCCATAATCAGAAGTACAGCTTATTAAACAGGGGAACAATACAAACCTCAATCTGATCCATATGGCTTTTTTTTTTTTTTGTGTGTGTGTGTGTGTGTGTGTGTGTGTGTGTGTGTGTGTGTTTTTCCGTGTCCGGCAACGGATCGCAACCCTCAGTGTCACCCCCGGACTGGGACCGGCAACGGGATCGCAACCCTCGGTGTTGCTCCCGTGCCTCGCTCAGCCAGTGAGTGGGAACCGGTCTGTATGTGGGATCCGAACCCTCGGGCGGGAGCGCCGCCGCGCTTCCCAAGCGGTGCACTATCCAGTGCGCCACCGGGCTGGCCCCCATATGGCTTTTTAATAGACTTAAAAAGCACAAGAAGTGAGTGGATTACTTCTAAGGGATAAAAAGTTCAATTTATTATCATTACATCAATTCTGCTTACCAACTTAAAACAAATAAATGGGAAGTAATGGGGAAAATGATACCATAATTATTTTAAAGTAAACTTTACAGCGAAATTAGGAATAAAAAATACAGGCACTGCCACTGCAAAAACATGGATGCTTTAAAAAAGATGTCAGCACTGCCCACCCACTTTGAGAAAAACAACCTCCACTTCCTCCTCTTCCCTATAGATTTGGTGTGGAGAAACCTATATAAAAGATAATTTGTTTCAGAACGCTTATCATTTTGTTGCATAATTACAGGCAGAAACCCTAATACCGCCATCAGATCACAAATGCATTCCATTAGACACAGGCAGGAACAGTAAAAAATTCACCATAAATACTAGAAAAACATTTCAGAAGTACACATTCTATTAGCAAGGAATCAGATCTGATATTATAAACTTCCCATGTGGCTGATCCACAAACGGAAAGGTTAAATAAAAAAGGGAGGGGGCAATCTCTGGCACCAGCTTGGTAATAATAATTTAAACAAAAGATTGCATTAGAGCAACCACAAGTCAAATGTAACAATTGTCAGAGATCCAAAAGAACAGCTTCTAGATGGCAACATAATACTCCTTTGAGATCAGTTAGTGAAAAGTCTTTATCGAGTATGTTCTCCTGAGACTAAAATGAAACTTCATATGCAATTTTCCTTTAAAAATAACTTTGTTGGGGGCCGAGCCCATGGCGCACTCGGGAGAGTGCGGAGCTGGGAGCGCAGCAGCGCTCCTGCCGCGGGTTCGGATCCTATATAGGGATGGCCGGTGCGCTCACTGGCTGAGTGCAGTGCGGCGGGTCTCAAAAAGGACAAAAAAAAAGTTATAAAAATAACTTTGTTTTGATTTTGACAACTTAAGTGGCACGTTGAAATCTTTTATGTTTCGAAAGATAATACTACTACTACTAATATGCTTTTACTTTCACTATTTCAGTTACCAAATATTACATACATGGTTCATTTTCCCAAGGTGTTCAGGACACTTGTAACAATAATAGTAACTAACATTTACTGAACACTTATTACTTGACAGACATCATGCTAAGTGATTTTCACATTTAATCCCTCCCAAAAATCCTATTTAAGAGGTATTCAGGACACTTGTAACAATAATAGTAACTAACATTTACTGAACACTTATTACTTGACAGACACCATGCTAAGTGATTTTCACATTTAATCCCTCCCAAAAATCCTATTTAAGAGGTATTGTTTCCCCTTTTAAACATAAGAAAACTGAGTCTAGTTAGTAGCAGGGTATAGATTCAAATCCAGTTGCAAACCCTGTGATATTGCTTTATATAAGAACTTATTAACTAGCCTTTACAGATTATTCCATTTGAAACTGGCTATTTTGTCAAATTTGTAGAAATCCATAAAGGAACATCTGATGTTCCCTTGCTGAAATTTAGAAAAATTATATTAAGCTTATCCTACACTACTGTATTAATAACTGGGAAAGACTATGAAAAAGATATGACAATACATTAGGGACAAACACCATACAAACGGTTAATTATGAACCACATATAGTTTTGCTTACCATGGGGTCTCCCGCGCTTAAGTCAATGCTAAGCACAGTAAACACTCAACAAATATTTGCTGAATGAATGAATGTAATAAGAATTTTTCCATGTACCCCTTTATGGCCCCAGACACTAATGTACTGATTTATCTATAATTTTTTTAAAAAACAAGTCTACACAGCAATCATTTACCCTGTCTGCTGTTGTTGTAACAGCCATTCCCATAATTAAAAACCTTGATTCTATTATGCTTGGACCACAGCTCTAAATAATAAACCATAATTTTAAAATTCTATTTCTAAACAGCCAACTGGAGATGACTTTGCCATTTAAATTTCATATACTGCTTTTTTAATGTAGGTTGTATTAACTATCTTCCAACTTGCAGAGGCGAAAACCTTATTTCTTTTCCCTCAAAATTTTTATTATATCAAACCACCATATTGAAATAATCACTTCAAGAGGGCAATATTTATTTATGGATAAAAATAAAGAGAAAAGAAAATTATTTATGCATATTTCCTGGAGGAAATATCAAGCTGATAAACCTGTACTATTTGTTTCTTAGATAACTACCTCTGCTAGCATTGTCTTCTAGCAATAGCACTGAAATATCCACTGAAGGATCTGAAATTTTATAGTTAAACACTAAGGAATCATCAATTTGTTACTTATTTACGTATTACCATAGAGGAATTTAGCTCAAGGACAAAAAATAAAGGAAAAGGGTGACAGCTGATATCTCAGCCAGCTCTATTCAAGTTTATGAATGATTTACTCTTAAGGGTTGCAGGACTTAATGCAAATGAATGTAGAGGGAACTGTCGGCTGCACTGTGTGGTTCAACCAATAGAAGCACAGCTCCATCTTGGCTGTGCACTAGACTGCATTACAAACAGACGATACCATCGTTTCAACAGCATCCTTTCAGACAAGAGGTAGGTTTATATGATCTTTTTTATTTAGTAGTGCATGTTCTCATGATTCAATAGGAGAATATTTTACCATGGAAATCAACGAGAAAGCTTTGTTCCTCCTGAAGACCCAAAAAAGCAAAGTAATCTACCACTGCTTGGTAGGATTTTATTATGAAAATATGAAGACTGCCTTGTGCTATTTGATAAGCGTCCTTACCATCTGTGCCTTAATGGAAAATTCACTACATTTTATATGAACCAGATCCATATCCAGACCTTAGAGTAAACCATAAGCATTTGATGTTAACTGGTTACTTGCTAATTTCATTTCTCTGAGCAATTTCGTTTCAGCAGTTTGTTCTGTCTTAACAAAGGATTTTTCTTAAAGAAAAATCTAGACTAAAAGCAAATTTGAACTAAAGCTTTCTGATTATATATGTAAATTCTATTGGCTGGTAAAAAGCAGTTACTTACAGGAAAGTTTGTTATATTTTAAGATTATGAGAAAATAGTTCAAAATTATTTTTATTTGACTTTGAATACAGACAGAGAGAATGAGAAGAAATTATCACAATTGTAATTTTAATATAAAAATAAAGAGGCCATAAAAGAAAGGTATCATTATATGGGTTGTTCTAAACCCATATAATAAATGTATATGGCTTATATATATTGTAATTAAGATCATTTATAGAGTTTCAGAGTTTCCTAACATTTTAATCAAAATAATTCCTCACAGCAAAATTTATCTTTCTGTAAAATACAAGTCATGCTATTAAAAGAAAACATTTCAAAATAGCCTTTCATTTCTGAAAAGCCACAAAATATATATATTTATCACAGCATTTAAATATAATATTGAAGTTATTCTTAAACTGATCCCCAACATAAATACAAAAAAAGTCTTTTTCATAAAGTACATTTTTAAATGAAAAAATGTCCTAAGAAGAATTGGTTAAGGGAAGAAAGTACAGTACCTTTCCTAGGTAATAAGATTATTTTCATGGCTCAGAGCAATCGTTCATGTCTATTAAAAATTAGCACTGACTGCTCACCAAATTTCTACTTCTACAGTATTCAAACATAAAAATATTATTTAGTAGATGCTAGAGCTCCAGGATACATACTACACATACTGACCTAAAGTCCAACTTCTGCCCTTTATCTTGCTGGTAAGTTTATTTAATCTTTAAAGTTTTTGGGGGGTTTTGTTTGTTTTCATAATTTTTATTTCTTCTATTTCCTAGTCAGCATTTAGCTAGCATGAGCAAAGTATCCTTTGCAAGGCTCAAGGGTTGCTGTAATAAGATACTAGATCTCTGCAGATTCAATACAATGGGGTTAATTACCTAGAAACCACTCCTGCCTGCTATACAAAGTATTGGGTGTCCAAAAAAAAGGCCTCAGATAAAAATAAAAAATAAAAACATTGTCAAATGAAACAGTTAACAAATTTCAGGTAAACTGTAAACAGAAACCTCTACCATCCACATTGTTGTAGCGCTCTATCATCAGCCTACATTTTATTTGTAATACAAATACAGCTAGCACAGATGAAGGCTCACTGACGTTTCAACAAACTGACCAGAGGCATAGCCTATCTCAGAGAATTCCAGAACCTGAATTGAGTGAGTCGCTCTATATTTAAAGGCTATTATGATTAATTGATCATATTTCAAAGTGATATGCCTAAAGGCACTAGAGAATTCAACTCAAGGGTTTTTACCAGAAATAGAGCGAAAGCATAATTTTATTCTGATGTGGCAATGCAAGATTCCAGAACAGTTCCAAGTCCTATCCCCATAAATATTCCATTAGGGCCTTTTGAAATGAGAGAAAAAACAGGTGAAAGAAATATATTAAAAAAAAACATAAAACAAGATATAACTAAAAAAAAAAACTTTAAAAAATTATGTTACTTACTTTAAAGCTCCCCATTCCTATAATAAAACTGGGGGAGGGGGAGAAGATCTAGAAAGGTACAACGAACTGTTCTTTTACTATTTTTTTTTTTTTTTAACTATTTTTCTCTTGTATTTCTTTCTTTTTTTTTTGCTGGCTGGCCTATATGGGAATCTGAACTCTTGATCATGGTGTTATTAACACCACACTCTAACCAACTGAGCTAACCAGCCATCTCTTGCTTTTTATGAGGTATGTTTACAGCATTTACCTGATATAGACTTACATTTTAATTTCAAAAATATAGTTTTAGAATAGGAGAAAATCCTAATGGAATATTTCCTTCTGCATGCCTAATGATGCCTAATCCATCAAAGTAAGATTTAGTCTTTAAGTTTATGACAAAAAAACACTACAGCTTACTGAACTTTGAAAGAATACACATTAGGGCCGGCCCGGTGGCGCACTAGATAGTGCGCCGCTTGGGAAGCGCGGTGGCGCTCCCGCC
>NW_007727047.1:466759-469164 GCF_000696425.1 Galeopterus variegatus
CTTTTTATGAGGTATGTTTACAGCATTTACCTGATATAGACTTACATTTTAATTTCAAAAACATAGTTTTAGAATAGGAGAAAATCCTAATGGAATATTTCCTTCTGCATGCCTAATGATGCCTAATCCATCAAAGTAAAAAAAGACAAAAAAACACTACAGCTTACTGAACTTTGAAAGAATACACATTAGGGCCGGCCCGGTGGCGCACTGGATAGTGCGCCGCTTGGGAAGCGCGGTGGCGCTCCCGCCCAAGGGTTCGGATCCCACATACGGACCGGTTCCCGCTCACTGGCTGAGCGAGGCGCGGGGGCAACACCGAGGGTTGCGGTCCCGTTGCCGGTCCCCGGTCCGGTACGGGGGCAACACTGAGGGTTGCGATCCGTTGCCGGACACGGAAAAAGACAAAAAAGACAAAAAAAAAAAAAAAGAAAGAATATACATTAAATTTAAGATGGAAAATGACCCCATATTACAGGTCTACTTTTTTTCAGATATGCCCGGAAGCTAACTAAAGCATGAAAGTTTTGGGCTGCTCCTCAGTTATCAATACTCGTACACTCACAAGGGGTAGAAAGTCACCATTTACAACATAAACCTGACACATATACACTCTTTCCTAAGCTGCTTAGACATTGCCAGCAAAATATACAAGTGCCTTTGCAGGTAGCATACATTGCTATCCATAGCCATTACTGCAAGCATAATTATTAAAAGCATTTTTACGTGTGATAAAGTACACAGTCTAATCAAAATGGCAGTTTACTAATCCTAATTTTAATTTTTTAGCAGTAATCCAGAAAACTCAATAAATGTTTTAAACAGATATATGAGGGTACTTCAAAAAGTTCATGGAAAGATAAGTATTATCTTTTAATTCTATTTTTCCACAAACTTTTTGCAGTACCCTCATACAACAAAATAGACTTTTAAAAGCCAAAGGCAAGGAATAGTACTTTTTCCCCTCCTTTTAAAATAGATTATTTGTTTCAGTTTTAAATAAGTAATAAATTCAAATGGTTCAAAAACCTAGAGATTATAACAAAGTATACATAAAGAAGTCTCACACATACCCCTGAACCCCCAATCTCCTCCTCACCCACCCCACAATTGTTATTAATTTCTTGTAGATCCTTCCAAGATTTTTGTGCAGATACAAGCAAATATATATATATATACACACACACACACAAACACATATATACTGTGCTGCACCTTGTTCTTTTCACTTAACAACATACCCTCAAAATCTTTCCATATCACTACAGTTATCTGTGATTTAATTGTGTGGATATACTATATTAACTTAACAGGAAGAATAGTTCATTGGTGGGTACAAATTAACCTCAAAAAACTGAATTTATTTGTATCTGCCTGCCTTCCTAACTGCCCCTCTCTCTTTCTGTTTCTTTCTATATATTCATTTTTTTAAGGGGTAAGAGAATCTGGAAAAATTTTAAGCAGTTCATTTGTACATCAAAAATAAATACAGTAAAAAAAGAAAACAAAACAAACAAAAAAGCAAAAAACTAAATAAACAGATTTGTACATCAAAAATAAATACAGTAAAAAAAGAAAACAAAACAAACAAAAAAGCAAAAAACTAAATAAACAGAATAAACAGAATGAGATTCCTTAAATTAACTTTCTAATCATTCTAAAATATTCATTTTGAAATAAATCATTAGTTTTACAACTTCTCCCCAGTTTTGAAAAGTCAAACAAAAAAAAGGCCTATTCATAATAAATTAAAATACACAGTAATAGCCTCAGTATAATTTCTACCAGGTATGAGTTATAGATTTATACAGCCAATTTCTAGGAGAAAAGAAAAAAATTAAAAGTTTATTATGCTAGGGAGATAGGATTGTAGGTGAAGATTTTCATTTTTATTTAAAATTGCTGTAATCATGTTTCTGAAATCAATAATGAAATAACATTTTAAATTAACATTAAATTCATTAGTAAGGGCCGGCCCGTGGCTCACTTGGGAGAGTGTGGTGCTGATAACACCAAGGCCACGGTTCGGATCCCTACAATACGGATGGCCGTTCAGCTCACTTGGGAGAGCGTGGTGCTGACAACACCAAGTCAAGGGTTAAGATCCCCTTACCGGTCATCTTTTAATTCATCCATTCATTCATTCATTAGTAAGGTAGATTAATTTGAGAGGTTAAGAGGTGTAATGTAGAAATAGCTTCTCTTTTCTCTCTTTTCTCTCCCTGTATTGTTCCCACTGCAGTTACTTCTAATGCCAGGTTTAGAAGAGAAATCTTCAAGAGAAATTCCTATATTTTAAAAAGGGATTACCTGAAAGGCCTTAACAGAAAGTCAAAAGAAAATTTCCATAAATGCTGGGGAAGTTCAAGATTAGCCCAGGTAAAGTTATTAGGTAGCCCCTCGAG
>NW_007727047.1:469902-481450 GCF_000696425.1 Galeopterus variegatus
TCCATAAATGCTGGGGAAGTTCAAGATTAGCCCAGGTAAAGTTATTAGGTAGCCCCTCGAGGGATTCTTCTTGCTCCTTACCTACCCTCCCCCAAGTGGCACTGCCCTCTATTTCTGCAACATCCTACCCCTTCTTCTGCTCCTTCTCCATTAGCTCAGCTTTTCTAAAAGGACCTGAAATTCATTTACACGGAACTAAAAATAACTGTAACAATGTTTGTTACCCCTCCTGGAAATATACACATCTTAGTGGTACCAAAAATCTTAAAGGAGCTCCAAAAGCTGAATATCTTTAAGGCATCTGAGGGTGAAGGGGTGAGCATGTGTGTGCGTGCACCACTACTCTATTAGGGTGTTTGGGTCAAAAAGGACCTAACTTTTGTCTCCATTTGAATAAGTTTCTGTAAGATACTTGAATATCTGAGTGCATGGTGATTTGTACCAGAGGCAACAACAATGCAGAGGCTGGATAGGTAGCCTATCAAGACATCTACATTACATAACTCCAAGGGGCAACTCTTACATCATATTCTACATGAAGGCACCTACAGCACATTATGAATGGTGCTCCCTGGAGTTGCACAAGGTAGCAACACTGCTTTCTATAAGAATTATAAAAGGGTAATTTTGAAAGGCTGGGTCTACAGATAATAGTTTGAGAATACTTGTAATGTAATGTGAGATTATATACCATGTTCCAGACAATGTATTGTTATATGTCCCTGAATTAAGAGAAGCAACTGATTCAATTACTGCCCATTAGTCTGTTGTCCCTCATTTCAAGATGAACAGCTACCAAGTATCATGAAACTGAAGGTTTCTTAAATCCAAAAAGAAACATGCATTTAAACCTTTATTTATGGCCTCAGATCACTGATTTCACCTTCAAAATGCAAGAAGGAAGAAAGGAAATAAGTCCAGCCAGAGAGGTGAAAGTGATTTGCCAAGCAAACTTGATCTAAGGAAAAAAAAAAACTTTTAGAAAACATTTTATCAACCCCAAGCAAGAGTAAAACTTAATACAAGAACACTGAAACTTTAACTCACTAACTTATTCTGTGAAATGAAATAATTTAATAATTGATACTTTGGGCAGGACTGAATTTTTCTGTTTTTTAAAATATTAGTGTCCATGGGCCATTCAGGTATATGAAATATTGAAGACTACCATCTACATAACAAACAATCCTAAGATTAAGGTCTCTTCACAGGCAACCTTACACTAAAATTGTATTATCCTTATTCTGAAAACTGTCATTATTTGGCTTTTCTTTCTCTACTATTTTTCACTCAGCCTCTATTTCCTGATTCAGATCACCTATCATCAAAGTTTAAAGGAGCGGAAGTAGGAGACAGAAATACACTAAACCAAGGTGAGAAGAATCCATGCAAGTAATGACAAAAGCTTTTCCATGGGTAATTTAAAGAACAACCTTATAACACCAAGATCTTTTGTAGACAACAGCTTACTGACCATTGCTTTAGTCAAGTTTTAAACCAATTCAGCTGCCTTTTCCCCCTTCCATTAGCAGTTAATTTCTGTATATGAATCCTTATTTTATTTTATTTTTTTTTAAGGCAGCTTGTCAGGTACAGGGATCAAACCCTGGACCTTGGTATTATCAGCATCACACTCTAACCTACTGAGCTAACTGGCTAGCCCTTGTATATAAATCTAACAAGTGATATATATTAAAAACGAATAAAGTACGGTTTACAGAATACATTGCCATAGATACACAAAAAAATCGCCCTAACTGGCCAGGCACAAAAAAAAAAAAACAAAAATCAAAAATACCATTCAGGCATTAATTCTGTCAGACAAGAAAAGGAAGATATATGTTGCCTATATAAATCTACTTAGAAATCTTGGTACAGAGACTTGAATGGAAAAATCTGTAGTTTGGTTACATATATTCATTTTTTACCTTTTTATAGATTCAAAAGAGCAATACAAGAAGTGGAATCTCTAAGAATGGCTTCCAGCCACTGGAACGAAACCACTACCTCTGTTTATCAGTACCTTGGCTTTCAAGTTCAAAAAATTTACCCTTTCCATGATAACTGGAACACTGCCTGCTTTGTCATCCTGCTTTTGTTTATATTTACAGTGGTATCTTTAGTGGTACTGGCTTTTCTTTATGAAGTGCTTGACTGCTGCTGCTGTGTAAAAAACAAAACTGTGAAAGATTTGAAAAGTGAACCTAACCCTCTTAGAAGTATGATGAACAACATCAGAAAACGTGAAATTGAACTGGTCTAGCACTCTACAGAAGACGAACAAAATCTCTGAAAGCAGCCTTCAACCTCTTCTGAGAAAAAAAGAAAATTTTCTGAGGCCAACCATTCTTATGAAACTGATTATGAGTGAATGGTTAAAAGATTTGTAATAGAAGGGAAAACAAGTTAAATATGCACTTTTTGTGTGTGTATCCCTTTCATTAAATATATAGTAAAACTTCATAAATGTGAATTTACCAATCTATTTAATACAACACTTCAAACTGGATAAAAGATTCCTAGAATTCAATATGGAACAGCAAAAGGTAAACTGGAAAACATAAGCATGGCTAACGATGCTGAAATGATTTATACCTAAACAATTCATGTAGACTAAAAAAGTGTTTTGATAACAAAAATGCTACTTAAAATGTGTTTCTAAATCCAAAGTAAAATAGTTCCATATACATAAAGTCCCTATTTACTAAAAAAGCAGTATTTTCTAATGTATTGAAGACAACTTAAATATTTATGTGTGTGCACATATATATACATATGTATATTTAATGACTGGAGTTTTATGCAGGATTAGTATGAAAAAGTCTCAAAACACTCAAAATGACCACAAGTATATCTGCATAAAATTCTTGTAAAACTGACAGTTTAGTAAGAAACACATAGTCTGGGAAGGACCCAGGCTATTTTCAAACTAAAACTCACTTTCATGCCCCCTAAATTGTATTTCTTGAGTTTGTTCTTTCATTTTACCTCTCATATTCACACTTTCAAGGGCTAAGATACCCAATGCAGAAAGAACTGCAAAAAAACTCAAAGGATAGGACCACCCATACCTGTTTAGAAATACAGCAGTTTTATTTCTTAGAATTACAAGGGCTGTACAGATATTATATTTTTATGGCCTTAATACTGTTTTGCTCTTGCCCATGAGCAAAACAAACCATGCTCTTAACCATTTACACTACCCTTAAGCCGGAAATGCTATTCCTGAAAATTCATCCTCAGGAATTAGTTCAAAAGAAAAAAGCTCAAGGTACAAAGATGTTTAAGATAGCATTACTCAAAATAAAAAAAAATTTGAAATAACTAAGCCTTTAACTAAATGTGGCACATCAATTTCATGGACTATTAAAAGGCCACTAGAAATTACAGCAAAATAGAAAAACACTTGATATGTGAAGTGAAAAATAAATTCAGAATATAAAATTTTTAATACAATTATAGATGATGTTATGTTTATACACATATGAGTAAAGCCTGAAAACAAATATGGAAAAATTAGAATAGCTCATATGAGGGATGTGATGAGAAAAAAAAGAGTATGAGGGATTGTAAAGATCTTTTTTATTTCCATTACTGATAGAATTTTTCATGTGTACAATAAACAACTGTGGTGAAGAAAGGGAAGCAGGGGCCAACCCCGTGGCGCACTCGGGAGAGTGCAGCGCTGGGAGTGCAGCGGCACTCCCGCGTGGAGATGTGGCCAGGTCATATCCCCCCACGCCACCCACTCGCCTCGTGTACATTGATGGACCTCTCTGGGTCTTGGTTCGCTCAACCATAACATGAGAACAATAACAGCACCTAAGGACTGTTAGGAGGATTAAATTAGTTAAAATAGGGCCAGCCCCCGTGGCATACTCGGGAGAGTGCAGCGCTTGCGAGCGCAGCGGCACTCCCGCGGCGGGTTCGGATCCTATATAGGGACGGCCGGTGCGCTCACTGGCTGAGCGTGGTGTGGGTGACACCAAGCCAAGGGTTGCGATCCCCTTACCAGTCACAAAAAATGACAAAAAAAAAGAAAGAAAGGGAAGCAGAAATCTATTATTTTCAATTTAAAACCCTAATTGCCAGTCTAAAATCACCTTTTCACAAATCATTTATTTTTTACATTTCTTCCAACTTTAGAAACAAACTTAAATAATGTAACCAACTTTCAAAGACTTGTGAAACTTACCTATACAAAATATTCTGGTAACCAGGAGCTATTCTGAGCACTGTTAAAACCACATTTTCATGAACAGTAAACTTTGGAGTCCTTGCCATAGGTGGGAAGCACAGATCCTTTAATTACTAGATTTTCTGATAATGTACACTATCAACTTTTTTCTCCACCCTATTCCGTAATTTCTTTAGCCGTTCAACAAATATTTACGATGTGTTTACTATGTGTGAGATAATGAGGGTACAAATGGCATACAAGTAATTATGCAATTACAGCACTGCAGAATAGAAGCTTTGTCAGAAAAAGTAAGTGCTTTGGGAACTCAAAAGTTAAGCACTGAATTCAGACTGGCGAATGGGAGTAATCAGACTTTTAAACTAAAACTTAAAAGAATAGGTGTTAGCCAAAGTAAAGAGAGACGAAGACAAGAAAGAGTGTTCCAGGAACAGGAAATAATATGAGCAAAAGCCAGAAAGCAAAAGAGAGTAAAACATGTTAGAAGAGCTACAAGTCCAGTATCAGTAGGACAGAGTAGAATAGTGAAATACAAAGCATAAGAGATACATAAAGGCCAGATGAGGTAGGGCTGCAATATAAAAGATGGACTTTATCTGAAAAACAATGAGGATCAGCTTAAGCAGAGAGTAGCATGATCAAATTAGAAAAATCACTAAGTGATGTATGAAGAATCAACAAGACAGAAGAAGCTAAACCAGGAGACCTAGTAAGCAGCTAATCTGACAACCCAATGATAGTGACCTGAACTAGGGTGGTGTGGTAGCTTTCTGTGTTTATACCCAATACTTCCAACTCTTCTCATTCTAAGCACGAGGAAAGGTTGGGTACAGCCTTGAGACTAGCTCTTGACAATAAGTTGTGAGAGGAAGTGATGTGTATCACCTCCAGGCCAGAGAATTTAAGATCTACAAGATCTTCCAGAGTTCTCTTTCCCTCTAGCACAGAAACCAGGAACATTTGAGATATCAACTACTCTGTCAGCCTGGGTCCTTGAGTGATTAACAAGCTGAGACACCTGCCAAACCATGATAACACGTGGTACAAAAGAGAAACAGTTTTTGTCGTTTTAAAACACTGAGATTTGGGGATTATTACCACAAAACAGCTATCCTATCCTGGCTGTTCTTACGAATAACCCTGGCCAACCAAATGAAGCAAAGCTCTACACAGGCTCTTCCTGCTGTTGAATAGGATCCACTGTCTGTGCAGAAGATGAAATTCCCTACCCATTACTTGTAGCCAAAACTACAAAAAAAAAGACATCCTTAAGCAAGTCGAAGGGAGTAGGCCTAAGAGTGGCTCTGTGTTAATATTTATAATAGTTTTTAAAATTTTTTACTATGAGTTAATTCAACAGAAATTTAATTGGAATGAGAGATAAACCTAATTACATGCTTACACCAATGATAGCCCTATTTTGGTAAAAAAAAGAACTAGCTCTTAAACATAAAGAGGAAACTACTTGGTTATTTAGAACTTTGAATAAGTCAAAGTTCTACAATCTGAAGATTACTTACAATTTTCCTAAAATAGATGAGGCTGCAACAATTAAGCAAAACCGAGGTTTCTACTACTTTTTCAAAAGTTTCTTGTTTTTGTTTTGTATTTACTATTTGATTTGATCTCTACGGCATGTCTTTTTTTCCCCTTTTTACAAAGAAATGTTTGTAAACTGAGGGATTAAGTGACATGCAAGGGGTTATACTGGCTTATACTGGAAGAAACAATGCCTGCCTTCTGGACCAAAGTCTATTGATTCATTCCATCTTGATCAACTGTTCTATGCCACAGGGACACAGTAGAGAAGCAAATAAAGTCCCTTACACATAAATGTATGGTGCATCAGGTAGTGGTTAAAGCTAAAGATAAAAATAAGGCAGGGTAGGGGGACTGGGTGAGATGGAAAGTGCCTGTGAATGTGTGTTGGGGAAGGGGGTAAAATTACTCTTATTTTATGGGAAAAAAGTCAAGGAAGGCAACATCAATAAGGTGACATCAATGTCACTTTGTCACACCATTAATTTGTGCTGATTGGGCAGGGATGTGAAGGAAATATAGGAATGAATCACACACACACACACAAAAAGAAATCAGCTCTGCTTTAACATCAGTTATTAAAATAGCTTGAAGGACATTTAACAAGATAACATCAATAAAGATTATTATTGCTACCTTTTGTAGTAGCTAAATAATTTGGGTGGCAAATTAAGTTACATTAACCTTATTGTTTAAAAGATATTAGTCTAAGAGTAAACTAAACCCAAAGCAAGCAGAAGGAAGAAAATAATAAATACTGAAGTAGAAATAAATGAAATTAAAAAAAAAAAAACAGAAAAACCAATGAAACCAAAAGTTAGACCTTTGAAAAGATCAACAAAATTGACACACCTTTAGCTAGACTGACACCAAGGAAAAAAGAAAAAACACAAATTCCTAAAATCAGAAATGAAAGACAGGGTATCACTACTGATCTTACAGATCAAAAGGATTATAAAAAAATACTTTGAAAAACTTAGGTAATGCAAATATTGACCTGGATAAACTCCTAAAAAGACGCAAAGTACCAAAATTAACTCAAGAAGAAACAGAAAATCTGATAGACCAATAACAAGAAATTCCTACAAAGAGCTTTCCACAAAGGAAAGCTCAGTCCCAAATGGCTTCACTGGTGAATTCTATCAAACATTTAAAGAAATAATAACAAATCTTCACAAACTCTTTAAAAAAACACAGGAAAAAGGAACACTTCACAAATCATTTTAGGAAGCCATAATTACACCGATAAGCATCACAAGAAAACAAAACTATGGTCCATGTCCCTTATGAGTAGGGATGCAAAAATCCTGGACAAAATACCAACAAACTGAATACTGCAACAAATAGAAATGATTATACACCATGACCAAGTAGGATTTATTCCAGTAATGCAAGGTTGGTTGAATACCTGAAAAAGCAATTAATGTCAATATATCATATTAACAGAGTACAGATTGAGTATCTCTTGCCCAAAATGCTTCAGACCTGAAGTGTTTCGAACTTCAGATTTTTTCGGATTTTGGAATATTTGCAGAATACATACTAGTCGAGCATCCCTAATCCAAAACCTGAAACATTCCAATGAGCATTTCCTTTGAATGTCACATCAGTGCTCAAAACTTTTCAGACTTTAGAACATTTCAGATGTTGGATTTTCAAATTAGGGATGCTCACCTTGAAAAGGACAGGAACAACATGATCATCTCATTAGATACAGAAAAAGCATTCCACAATATCTAATACCCATTTATGATTAAAAACTATCAACAAACTAGAAATAGAAGAGAACTTCTTCAACCTCATAAAGGGCAGCTACAAAAACCTGCAGTAACGACATAAATAATGGTGAAAAACTGAACTCTTTCCCCCTAAAATCAGGAACAAAGCAAAGATCAGTTCCCCTGATTGTAAAATTTATGGAAATGCAAAGGACCCAGAAAAACCAAAACTTTCTTGGGAAAAAAAGAACAAAGTTGAAGGACTTACACCTTTCAATCTCAAAACTTAACTACAATGCTACAAAATCAAGAGTGTGTGGTACTAACATAAGGAGACTCCAGAAATAAACTCTTACACTTACAGTCATTTGATATCCAACAAGGGTGCCAATGCAATTCAATGGGGGAAAAGATACTCTCTTCGAGAAATGATGCTGGGACAACTGAATAACCACATGCAAAAAGACAAACCACACACAAAAATCATCTCAAACATATCACAGACCTAAATGTAAGAGCTAAAACTATAAAACTTAGAAGAAAACACAGAAATAAATTTTCATGACCTTGAGTCAAGCAAAGATTTCTTAGATATGACACCAAGAACACAGTAATAAAAGGAAAAAATTGATAAATTGGACTTCATCAAAATTAAAAATTTGGGGTCATCAAAAGACACCATTAAAGGGCCGGCCCGGTGGCGCGCTCGGTAGAGTGCGGCGCTTGAGAGCGCAGCGGCGCTCCTGCCGAGGGTTCGGATCCCATATAGAGACCAGTCCGCTCACTGGCTGAGCGCGGTGCGGGCGCGACACCGAGGGTTGCGATCCCATTGCCAGTCGTGGTACGGGCGCGACACCGAGGGTTGCGATCCCGTTACCAGTCACGAAAAAAGACAAAAAGGGGGGAAAAAAAAAATAAAGACACCATTAAGAAAATAAAAAACAAGCACAAGCTTGGAGAAAATGTTTGCAAATACATATCAGATCAAGGAATTGTATCCAGAATATCTAAAGAACTCTTACAAATCAATAGGAAGGAGACAAACAACCCCATTTTTAAAAATAAGCAAAAAAATTTGAAAATTTCACCAAGGAAGATACCTGAATGGTCCATAAGCACATGAAACATGTACAACATCATTAGTCATTAAGGAAATACATATTAAGACCACAACAATCCCACTGGCATGATCAAAAAGACAAGGAATAACAAGTGCTGTCAAGGATGAGAAAAAATTGAAACCTTCACACACTGCAGGTCAAAATGTAAAATGGTACAAACATTTTGGTAGTTTCTTAAAAAGTTACACTATCAATTTACCATATTACTCAGAAATTCCACTCAAAGGTCTCTACCCAAGAGAAATAAAAATATGTCCATACAAAGACTTGTACATGAATGCTCACAGCATCACTATTTGAAATAGCCAAAAAGTGGAAATAATCCAAAAGACCATAAACCACTGAATGGATAAACAAATTGTGGTATATCCATACAAAGGAAAACTCTTCAGCAATAAAATGGAATAATGTGTAGTACTGATACATACTACAACAGGGATGAAACTCAAAAATATGCTAATTGAAAAAAGCCACACACAAAAGACCACTTATTATACAATTCCATTTTATGAAATGCCCAGAAAAGGCAAATACACAGACATAAAAAGTAGATTATTGGTTTTCTGAGACTGTAGTGGGAACAGTCACTACAAATGGACACATGGGATCTTTGAAGATGTTGGAAATGTTTTGAAATTGGAGTTGTTGAACAACTCTGTGAATTTATTAAAAATCTTCAAATTGTACACTTAAAATAAGTTATCTATATGGTATATAAATTGAAGCTCAATGAAGTTATTTTTTTAAGAGATAATAACTTAAATTTTAACTACAACACAAGACTTAAGAGCTTAAATTCTCCCATCATCCCATCCCTGTATTTAACAAAGTGCCTAACGATCAACGTGAATGTTGAACTAAAAACTTGCCATGACTAAATGGTTCCCTGAAAAATAAAAACCAAACAGTCCTAAACAATTTTACTAACCAGAATTTTGTTTAGAGCTTGATGATGCTCCATGTTCTACCTTTGCTTTCTTTTTTTTCGAAGATGACAACGCTGACTCAGAAGATACTGAACGTTTTTCCACCACAGGAGTAGAAAGAGCTCTTTTTTTAAACAGCTCCCGTTCTCTCAAAAGGCTTGGATCCATAATGCTGCAAAGAAAAAAATAAGTATCTTTAATGCATATTCAAGTCACTCAAAGCTGTATGCCAAATCCATAGATCTGATAAATGCTTTCCAAGCAAAATTGACTTTTATTAATTCTCTAGCACTTGTATTTATTCACCTATTCATTTACTCAGTATTTCATCAGTGATTATGTGCCAAGTACTGTCTCAGGCACTAGTAGAGAAAAAAGAATAATTATTCTCTAATGCTCTACAACTGTTCTATGCAATATGGTAGCCACTAGCCACATGTGCCTATCCTACTGAGCATCTGAAATGTGGCTAGTTAGAATTAAAATGTACTTAAGTGTAAAATACACATCAGATTTCAAAGAGTACAAAGAAAAAATTTTTGTTACTAATGAGATATTTTACATTAATTATATTTTGAGGTCATAACATTTTAGATATACTGGGTTAAATAAAATGTTAAAATTAATTTCACCGGTTTTTACTTTTTTTTAAATATGGCTACTATAAAATTTTAAATTACATGTGTTGCTCGCTCACACTTGGAACTGACGTATTTTTTTTTTCGTGACCGGTAACGGGATCGCAACCCTCAGTGTCGCGCCCGCACCGCGACCGGCAACGGGATCGCAACCCTCGGTGTCGCGCCCGCACGGCCTGACCGGTAACGGGATCGCAACCCTCAGTGTCGCGCCCGCACCGCAACCGGCAACGGGATCACAACCCTCGGTGTCGCGCCCGCACGGCCTCAACCAGTGAGCGGACCGGTCTCTATGTGGGATCCGAACCCTCGGCGGGAGCGCCACCGCACTCCCAAGTGCCGCACTCTACCGAGTGCGCCACCGGGCCGGCCCTGGAACTGACGTATTTCTATTGGACAACATTGCTCTAGAAACAACATAAAGACTCCTGGACAAAAATTAGGAGGCAAATTTAGGCTCATTGCAAAAGAAAAGAACATCAGAACTACATGTAACCGAAATGATATATTTTTAAAACTGGTGAACTCTTCTCAATCATAAAGTGATGAAGAGACTGGATAAATATTTGTTAGAAATGTCTACAGAAAATTTGGAGGGAGATGAGACTAAACGACCTCTCCGGTCATTTTGGTGTTTGTTTCCAGTTCTAAAATGCTACAATTCTAAACAATTTTAGTACAACCAGTGAAACTACAGGTCAATCAACAAAAATTTTTAAAATATTCCTCTCTTTTCTGAACTCTCCCTAGAGGATCTAGGAAGAGCTCAAGCTGACTATATGAATGAATTTGATACTGTTAAGATTAGAGTTAAATCAAGAGGAAAAAGACTATTTTACAGTTTGAAAGACTTTAAGCACAGGATGGATCAAATATTTGTTAAATGAACAATGAATAAAAAAAAATCTTTAAATTGCTCTAGCCTCGTTATTAAAGGTTTCACAAGCCTTTATTAAATGTCTTCTGTTTGTGAGGCACCGTGCTAAAGGCTTTGAAAGGTTCTGGAAGATAAATCCTAGACTTCAAGTAGCTTAGATTTGAGAATATGAAAGCTTTGAGTACCTTGCTTAAAAAACAATCCATAAATAAAATTTGAATTGGAGTGCTAAAAATGTTTTTTTAAAGCATCGATAAGGAATAATCAGAGTGAACTTCAGTTAACCAAGGAGTGGAGAGTCACTGGACCGTGAATCAAAGACCTGCCTTCTCTCAGTTTCAATTCCTAACAGCCACATGGCTAGGCAATCCACAGGAAATCCAATCTCACAAGTAAACTGAGAATACCACCAATGCTGTCTTCATCTAGCCCAAATGTAAGAAAAAAAAAAGAGAAAATGTTTCTTAAAGTGATTTTTTACATAGTAAAGCCATTCAAATATACGTTATTTCAGTATTACCAATTTGAATT
>NW_007727047.1:482032-483382 GCF_000696425.1 Galeopterus variegatus
TGATTTTTTACATAGTAAAGCCATTCAAATATACGTTATTTCAGTATTACCAATTTGAATTGGATCTGAAAAGACACAACACAATGATTACACTGGGGTGAGGAAGGTAGGAAACAGTCTCCGGAAGGAGGGAAAGTGTGAGGACAAGAACAAGAAAGGAGAATTCACAAGTGATAAGGTGGGGGCAACACGCAGATTGTAAACTCCCTAAAACAACAAACGTTTGTATCTGTGGATTAAATCCTGTAAAGACAGGTAATTAATCCAGACTTTTAATAATGACTTTAACAGAGATTTAAATAAGGCTGTGCGGTTTACAAAAACCTAAATGTAAGTATTTGATCCTCACAAGTCCACGAGATAATGGGTATTAATATTATTCCTATTTTAACACGTGAATTCTGAAGTGAAGAGGTAAAGTAAAGGTCACACAGCTGGAAGACCCCAGGGCCAAGACCCGAATATCCTGACTCCTAATCAAGAGTGCTCCTGACAGCAGACCTGGGATGCTGGCAAAGGCCTCTACCACAGAGGCGACCTGTGTGCTCCGGGGAACGTCCAGTGGCACCCACAGCAGAAGGCCTAACGAAGTCCGTCTCTCACCGCCGCGGGCTCCGCTCAACTTTTCCTCCTTTTTCAAAGACTGCTCCTCAATATTTGCTCTGAATTCTTACATCTCTCTACTGACCTGTGCAGCAGACAGGACACACGATGCCCGTTTTACAGTAAAAAACAAAACAAACAACACACACGGCACCACGACTCAGGGACTTGCCACGTTCCTCCCTGCAGGGAAACCGAGAAGACAAAAATCAAACTCCAATCTTCCAGCTCGACAGCCCACGTTCTTTCCGCTCGACCTCTCCCAACCTTTCTGCTCGGCCTCTTTTCCTTCTGTCCCTGTCCCAGCCCCAGAGGTGTCCCTGGCACCGAGGTCCACGGCTATGAAGAGCCGGCCACCTCAGAAAAGAGAACGCTCCCCTCTTAAATGGCAGAAACGTAGAAGGGGGCGGACAAGGGACCGCAGCGTTGTCTTGAAAAACGTCTTTAGACTCGGCAGAAAACACCTATTTCCATTAAAGTTGAGGGACCACCACAAACCAGGTCTCCAAACGACAGCCTAAAACGCGGCCAGTCCGTGTGCGGGCACCTCGGGCACACACGGAAACCCGGGGGCTTGGGACGGGCCACGATCAGCTACCGACGGCCAATTCCGCCTCTTTCCATCCCAAAAGTTTGCTCAAGGAACCCCCGGCCTGAAGACGGTGCTCCCGGGGACTGTGAGAACGTTAAGTGCCCCGCGGAGAGCACGACAGCCCCAGTGCCCCGAGGGGTGGGCGACACGCGCGT
>NW_007727047.1:484658-486296 GCF_000696425.1 Galeopterus variegatus
ACCCCGGGAGGGAACCCGCCCGGCTGGGCGTCCCGATCTCCATGACAACGGGAGGGAGGCTGGGGGCGGGGCTGAGGACGACCAGGGGTGGGAGGCGGTGGGGAGCCGGAGCTGAGGAAGATGGAAGACACCCTTTTTCTGCAGAAATTTAAAGCAACTAGATCCTCTTCCGGCGGGCTCTGGAATCTGTTTAACCCACGGGGCGATTCGATCTTTCTTTTATTTTGCGACTTTACCTCAAATGGCACTCACTAACACCTGAACTTCTGTGCCAGCCACTGCTCTACCAGTGGACATGCATGACTTATTTCACCCAGTTGCAACAGATATTGGACCCAGCTCAGCTAGTGACAATATCAGAATGTTATTTGTAATCCAAACTCCCAAATCTCAATTTCCTCTCCTGTACCCATATGTTTGCTGTTAATTATTATCATTGAAACCCTCCCATACACACCCTAGCAAATCCTACTAAAATATGTAAACAATGTAAGTTGTCCATCAGTGATATCATTCCTGCTTATAGTGCCTGTTGCCTATGACTAGGTCCTAATACCTAAAGCAATGACTTCATTAATTCAAAACACTTTTGGATGATATTCTGTATCCTGAAGGTACTCCTCAAGTGGAAACAAAAATGGGCTCACTATATGGCCTGTAATCAGGCCATTTTTACATCAGGGGTACTTACACATGGACAACACACTACAAATGGAACTAAAAACAGGATTGCATTTGTCTGGTGGGAGTGTTGAGTGCAATGATCAACCTAATTGTTTCCAAACATTATCAGCCCAAATCCGCTTCATTTCAGGGAGTCCAATATTTGGAGTTTAGCATATAATTTTTATCTGACCTTATTGTATAATCTAGACACCATCTGAATTGCTTTTGAGGCACCCTCTAGCCAAAGCTTGAGGGCATAGGAAAAATATCCCACTCTGAGGTGAGGATCATGGCTATTTACATGTTCAAAATGTACCCAGTCTCCACCACTGACCATTATTATAATTCAAACCACTTACATATTGGCAGCCTCAGTCTTTCTAGGTCAGAAGGGTGTGGCTAGTATCAAATTATATGAAGAACTATCCAAGCAACTAATGCAATAACAATTTATGTCTTACCTCATAAATGCTTATAATATCCTGCACACACTTTGGTAGAAGCGTGGTGGCTTCTTCGGAGAAATATAATTTATACATTTTACAAAGCATTCTTCCCTCCTGACTTATCCAACCCCGCTTACCCTCCCCCCAAAATAACTCCATATAACCATAGGATTAAATCGAATTTAGTGGATTAATTTTTTACTGTTTTATTTAATTGTGGTAAGATATAATATAAAATTTCATTTATATATGATATAAAATTCCAACCATTTCAAAGTGTACAATTCAGTGGCATTAATTACATTCACAATATTGTACAATCATCACCACCATTTCCAGATTTTTCATCACCCCAAACAGAAACTCTGTACCCATTAAGCGATAACTCCCCATTCCCTCCTGCTCCCAGCCCTTGGTAACCTCTAATCTAATGCTGTCTCTACAGATTTGCTTATTCTAGATATTTTGTGTAAGTCGGATAATACGATTTGTCCTTTTGAGTCTGGCTTATTTCATTTAGCATGTT
>NW_007727047.1:487108-488579 GCF_000696425.1 Galeopterus variegatus
GGTGGCTTCATTTGACATTTTGTTTTCCTATTGTTTTTATCTTTTTTTATTCGACATTTTAATTTTTTAGTTTATATCCATTGTTCAGAAGAGGAAAAGTGTGGTAAGGCAAATAAATTTACTTAATTCTTGATAAATCTTGAACCTAACCAGTGCCATTTTTGGCAAGCTGAGTACAAAATGGCCACCAGCCTTTCCTCTAAACCTTGTGACTTCAGCGAAATAGAAACTTACTTGCAGGCCTGCCCGTGGCGCACTCAGGTGAGTGCGGCGCTTGGGTGCACAGTGGCGTTCCCGCCGCCGGTTCTGATTCTATATAGGAATGGCCGGTGTGCTCACTGGCTGAGCGCGGTGCAGGCGACACCAAGCCAAGGGTTGCCATCCCCTTACCAGTCACAAAAAAGACAAAAAAAAAAAAGAAAGAAAGAAACTTACTTGCTTCTGCATAAGTGCAACTTTCCACCCAACTGCATCAGCCCACACAAAACAGGCCCTCCCCTAGTGGCATCAGCCAACCTCACCGCCTTGAAACAGAGTAAGGCTAGGCCTGTGAACAAAACTGACCCCATGTTCCCAGCAGAGGACACTTTGTTACTTTTCCACTTCTTGGTCTTGAGACCCCTCAGGGTAAATGATTACCCCATGGGCTTCCCTGACAAAACAGATTGAGATAAGAGAGGAAACAGATATTTACTGAGTTGCAAAACCCCTCCCCAAGGCTTGTTTTCCATAATTGTACAAGTTACAGATTATCCTTAAGACCCCTTTAGGAATTTCCACCTGTGCACAAAGTATCAGGTGACTGCTATAATGACCCTCCTGGGGTGACAACGATGAATACCACTGCCTTTTTGGACCTACTGAGCATGCACCCATGACACAACCAGGAAGAACAGAACGAACCACCTCCAGTGACGCTGGCCTGCACCCTCAACAACTTTCCCTATAAAAGACCCTGAACACAGGCAGGCCCGGTGGTGCACTCAGTAGAGTGCAGCGCTTGGGAGTGTGGCGGCACTCCCGCCGAGGGTTCGGATCCCATATGGAGACCGGTCTGCTCACTGGTTGAGTGCGGTGAGGACGCGACACCAAGGGTTGCGATCCCGTTGCCAGTCGCGGTGCAGGCGCGACACCGAGGGTTGCGATCCCGTTACCGGTCATGAAAAAAGACAAAAAAAGGAAAAAAAAAAAAAGACCCTGAACAGCTCCCCTGGGGGGCCAGCTTTAGTGTCACTGCCCCCCTTATACATAAGTCTATCTCCTCTTTTAATAAAGCGTTGCTTGCTTTACTGTTGGGTACCTTGTTCATTTCGATGACTTTGGAATCCGAGAGCCTAATTTAATCACTGGCAAAAATAGGAAAGTTTTGGACACCAGAGAAGACTCTAGCTGCAAGAGGCAAGTGGCCACCGGGACTATTTCGCTCCCATGTCTGTGCTGCTGGTAGATCTCTCCTGGAGTCCCTGGCCTA
>NW_007727047.1:489913-490480 GCF_000696425.1 Galeopterus variegatus
GTTCTAAGAAAAAGTGGAGGAAGGGTCTGGGAGCAGCACGTGGTTTGAGTCAAATGTTAGGGTCCCATGATGGGTTGGAAACTTCAGTATCACAGAGTCTGTGGTCAGCTTTGAGTCCTTGATGTTATCTCCACGTTGGAGTCCTTATCTCCTAGGGAGAGCTCAAGGAAAACAACCTTAGTCAAACATAAAAATACCTGACTTGGATTTCTAATTAGCATGAATGAGGTTTCCTTTAAGTAAGAGGGGGAGTTTACGGACCAGCCAGGCTGTCTGCCTCTCTCTTATCTCTCCTTTTGGTAAGAAAAACAAGAAGCCCAGTTTCAGTCCTTAATTGTAGGTGCACCTCCCTCTGAAGTAAATCAACGTAGTGTCACCTTCCGGCAGTCTCTCAATTCTTCTGCTAACCTCAAGGAATTGATAATTATCAGTTTCCAAGTTAAAGTCTGGCTAAAAATGTTCTGCTTGGTCTTAGTTTCCCCAAAGATGGTTATTTTTTCTGGCTAAGGTCCCTGATGGAGTTTGGATGTGTTGTCCCCTCCAAAACTCATGTGGAAATTTGATCTC
>NW_007727048.1:0-8745 GCF_000696425.1 Galeopterus variegatus
CATCTTAGACAAATGGTAGCATATCACACACACTTTTCTCCTATCTGCTTTTTTTAAAAAAAATGAATAATATATCCCAGAGATCACTCCATAGCAGTCCGTTATAAATGCTGGTTACTGAGCAATACTCTAATAGCTCCTTAAGAATTTCTGATCTGGTCCAACTGATTTTTGCGTGTGTGTGTGCCCTTTGGCCTTTAGTTCCCATATCTGCTTTTTAAATTCTATCTTTCCTTACTTTAAAACAAGTTTGAAAATTATATTTTTTTAAAAAAGTAGTGTTTATTGACTCTTTCTGATCATAGAAGTATTTCATGTTAATTGCTAAAAAATTCAGAACTGTAGAAAATTATGAAGAAAAACCAAAGATATGCATAATATCAATAGCCAAAGGAAACCTCTTACTGTTTTGGTATATAGCTAGTTCACCATTCTTTTGTTGTACACATACACATTTTAACAACTGGATTCACACTGAATATGTTGCTTTGCAATTTTCTTTTTAGTTAACAATATATAATGAATGTTTATACATATACTTATTCTTTTAACACATTTTTTAAATGATTAAATGATATTGCTCCACTGTATGGTTGTACAAAAATTGATTTAGCTAATTTTTCTACATTAGATATTTAGGTTGATTCCAGTTTTTCACTAATATATATTATGGACATAACTCTTTCTGTGCATTTCTGATTTGAGTGTGATTGCTAAAGATCGAGGAAGTGTTTTAGGTTTTGATACATGTTGCCAAATTGCTATTCAGAAAAAATTACATGGATTTTCACTTCTAGGCGAAGACTGTGATTTTTTCTATCTCATGGAAACCATGCCAACATTGTGTTCCATTATAGTTTTTTAAAAATGTATTATTTGCAAATAATGAGACACTAATGTTATTTACATAGATTACTTAGAGCATTCCAGACTTGTTTCTAAAAGATGAGTTTGTAGATCTCTTCTTGCTTTTAGATACCACTTCTCACTACCTATGGCATCTGCTATTAGTTAAGATAACCAGAGCCATGAGCAGTGGCTCACATGCACTAGGTTATTTCTTGTTTACATAAAGTCTGAAATAAATGTTCCTGATTGGTAGGTAGCTTGCCTCCACAGTGTAATTCACAAACCCACTTTCCCTCCATCTTGTGGCTCTGTTATCTTCAAGCAAGGACTTTGGGTCACCATGCTTGTCTTTACCAAGCAGGAAGGGGAAAATACTTGGATGTTCAGATGTTATGGGGAGATTTTATGGGCCAAGCCTGGATGTGGTGCCTGACAGTTAGAACTCAGTCATATGGCTATCACTAACTGCAAGCAAAGCAGAGAAGTTTGTGCTCTTGAAAAAGAAGAATCAGTGTCTGGGAGCTGCAAGCCAGTCTTTGCCACAGTGTAGCAGCACTTCTGCATGGTTTTATTTTTCTTTAGGAATGAAAACTAGATGGCTGTGAGTTTAAAATATTAGTTATGGTTGCTCAGAAGCAATTTTTGTTCATCTCTGACTCTTGTATGTAACCAGTAGATAGGTTGATTAGTAGATGAGTTTCAGAGTATTGCAGAAATATTGGTTTATTACATTTCTAGAATAGTGTAATAATACAATCTTTTGCAAATGAAGAAATTAAATTGTCTAGTTGTGTGAGAATGGCTCACACACTTAGGATTAATTCACATACGTTATTTGGGCTGCTTTGGTTCTATGCATGTTTTATGGTACATATTATAGGTATGGGAATAACTATGTTAAGTGTCTATCAGTGAATAGGCTCATTGTTCCTCTTCAGATGTGGTAAAAATAAAAACAAACAAAAAAATCACAATGTACTAAAGGGGCATTCAGGAAAAGGGTTATTCATGCTGCAAATTTGGTTTTACTTTTATTTATAATAACCTGGTCTTGAAACTCATTAGATTGGCTAGCTAAGAAAGAAAAACATAGCAAAATTAGAGGCCAATTAAGTTGTTTATGCTGTTTTCTTGAAGGTAAAGCTGAAAATCCTAAGGGCTTTGAATGGTAAATGATTTTAGGGAGAGGGATATGTGTTTCCCTGTCAGTACTTACATTTCCACAGAAGGAACACACTTGGACTTTGTCTGCACCTTGTCTTGAGGGCCTGATGTGAATTGTGTTATTTTGGTCCTCAACCAAATCATATTATAGGAGGGCAAGATGTTTTTCTTCGTCACACACTGTGGCATACCAGCCAGCTCTGTCAAGAGGTAATAACTCCTCAGCTGTGCACACCGATGTGTTCTGGCTTCAGGCCTCCTTCCAACACATCCACAAAATGCTTCATTTGGCTGCCTGTGGGTGTCCATCTTCTGTCAGTTTCTCATAAATTGCTAGTTGGGGAATTGGTGAAGAAGCATGGTTCTTAATCACCTGCCTAATGGAATTATCACCACTTGCCACGTCTTTTCATTTTGAAAAGAGGCTGTCCAGTCTGTTGTTACTGGGCATGGCCTTTCTTTGGTTTGATGGTGGAATGTAGATGGGAGCTCTGGAAACTGATCTATGACTGACTGTCACTGACTGACAGGGATCAAGTTTCTTGCTTGGGCAAAAAGCATGTCAGAATCAAACTCTTCTGGAGTTTGATTTTTCCCATGATGAACGCCTGTTGCTTTTGTCAGTCTAGTCTTCACTCAACTTTCATAATGTGGTTCTTCTACCTGAGGAAGAGATCACTGAACAGTGATAATAGTGATAGGGCCCAGGAAATCAGAGCCTTTGGGTTGAAAGAGAATGGGACTGATTGTAAATAATCCTGTAGTCATTAAACCCTACATGCGAGGAAAAGATGATGAAAGAAAGAGTGGCATATAAGATAGGAAGACTTTTATGAAATTTTAAGTTAAGAATTAGCAATATTTAAAAATAAAAATAAATATACAGCAATTGGCAGAATGTGAACAGATAAATGTGTCAGAATTGCAGGTATGAGGTTTTTGGATTTTAGTTTTGTTTGAATGTTTGTTTTGGTTGTTTACAGCTAAGATTGATGATTTAAGTACCAATGTGTCCATCATTTATAGATATGGTCTGTTTTAAAATTAGGACTGTCAAATTCCTTTTAATTAATGGTGTAAGCTTGATTTAAATTTAGCTTTTGACATACCAACCTCTACTACAGTCAACCAAGGAGCTTGATAGTCCGCTAAGCAAAGTCATTACAATTCCATTCATTGCACATAGAGAGCTCTGTACAATGTTAGTGGTTATTAAACGCTTTTGTCTTCCTTCCCTTCTTTCCTTCTTGTTACTTTAATAAATGACACTATAAAGAATACTTTATATTAGCCCATCCAAGTTAGATGAAGATTTGTCTGACAACTGGAAAGCGTGGGCAAGAAAATTGTAGTTCTCATGTTTTCAGAATTAACAAGCTGAGCCAATTAGTAGATTCTTTCACCAGAGAAACACTTGTCCAATTAAACACTCATTCACAAGGAACTATGAATCAAAGTGTATGAGTCTGTTTAGGGGCAAGAAGAAGAAACTAATTTTTTCTTTGAATTTTGCAAAACTTATGGCTTGGTTTACTCCTTAGCAGTTTCTTCTACTGCACTGTACCAACTTGCTAGAGGATAGCATTCAGGGTGACCAACTCATCCTGGTTTTCCAAGGACCTTCTCAGTTTTAGCACTGAAAGTCTCATGTTCCAGAAGCTCCTCAGAACAGAGCAAACTCCACTGATTGGTCACTCATGATGACAATCCAACCTCATGCATGAAAATCTCTAGGAGCTGGAAACTTTAAACTGGAAAACTTTCAGGGGACTTTTAGTTGGACTTGAATTAAGTTTAACAGGAAAAATGTGTTTGTTAAAATAACAGTCTCAAATTGGGCCCTGCTATCACTGGGGTTTGTACAGGTAGAGTTAAAACTTGTATGAACAGGATTTTTTAAAGGTTCATTTTGATGAATTAAAGCACTGTGCTGGATCTGCAAGGGAAACAGCTGAGTTAAGGCAGAAGCCAATGCTTCTCTTCATTTGAACATTTAGTTACTTTGCACATGGTCCAGTGACTGGAAATATCACAACACTGTGATAATATGTCAGTGAGAACATGAAATTGGCTGAAAGAAAATGGAAACATTACATCAAATAGGTCATTGTGAAAGTCATTAGGACTACCAGAGAGGGGGGTCAAGATGGCTGAGTAGAGGCACCCAGCTTTCATCTCTGACACAAAAAAGTCCAAAACAAGTAGATGATCACACATTGAGTAGAGTGTCTAGGAGGAAACACTGGAATTCAGCAAATCAGTGAAGAAGACCCCCCTGAGGCTCAGGGTGGCAACATACACATAAATATATATGCACCCAACATCAGAGTACCCAGATATGTAAAGCAAATATTATTGGACCTAACAGTAGAAACAGACATCCCCAACACAATAATAGTAGAGGATGTCAGCACCTCTCTCTCTCTCAGCATTGTACAAGTCATCTAAACAAAAAATTAAGAAAATAAATATTGGATTTAAACTGCATTATAGTCCAAATGAAACTAACAGACAGAGACCTGGGGCAGTTAAAGGGCTTGCCTAGTTTCCCAGCTTGTAACCCAGATTTGTGAGACTCCATGGCTTGTCGTTGTTTCCTCACACCCAGCTGCTCCTGTGATGTCAAGAGGGCTGTCTCCTAACGAGCATAGCATGAGAGACCCTTAAAGATTCCTCTGCAATCAAGGCATCGTACACAGATAATGAAAAGCCTAGCAAACTGTAATATTATAAAATTATGTTCCAAATATTTTCTTTGGTAAACATAAATAAAATATAAATACATATAGTTAAACATGTAAGTATATATGTGAGTAATATGACTGGGACTAGAATTTCTAGTTCCTTTGGCAACTTTCCTACTTAGGCTTTTTATATTGTGTTTAAAAATGAGAGTCTTAGGTCTAGAAGGAAATTAGGAGAAACTTTTTAAAATTATATAACCAAACCTAGTATGTCTTTAAGAAAATCATATAAACTTAATTATTATGGATTTCTAACTTCCACAATGCTGATAGACATTTTATACAAACATTAAAATCCTGCCAATTATCTGAATAATGATTGTGTGAATGCTATGTATATTCTGTGCTAAGAGCCACTTTGATTTTTATTTCTACTTTGAAAGAAAGTAGAGATTTGAAAAAAGTTAGAGATTTCTCCTGAGGAGTTTTCAATGTGAGTGAATATTGGAATTTAGAAATAAAATCAAACTGACTAGAGTTGAAGCCTCAGGATTTTCACTGTTTTTTTGTTTGTTTTTCAGCATAATGCGTTTGTCCTCCATGTAAAAACTAGAGACCCAAGTGAAATAAAACTTGAATCCCCTAGAATCCCCTAAAAGTAAGATTATTGTAGTAGAGGGAATTTCACAGGTGTTTGCCAAGATTGAGCAGGGAATGAATGACTTGGTCCCACACTCTCTAGACCCTGCAGCTCTGACAGTCAACCCTCCTGTCTTAAATCTAAAGGGCTTTTGGGTTGGGGGGAAATCGGCTATCCTCTGGATTAGTTTGTTGGGACCAAGAACAACTTTTTTTTCTCCTACATGGTTAACCCCCCTGTAAATGATGTTGCATTTTATTAGGCCACCTACTTTACTGCAAGCCTTTGGCCGCAGTGCAGTGAGGTAATCTGTTTCAGGAGGAGCTGTGATCCTCAGGAAGCCCAGGCTGCCACATGTCTTGCTTGGCCCCTGAGTGAACTCAGTGCATGAAACCATGTGTGTTTGAGAGCTTCTGGATTTACAGTCTGTTGTTATGAGAGTTGCTCCAGAGCATGTGAATGAGCATGGCAGTTAGGGGCAGGGCTGTGGAAGACTTGAAAGCTGGATTGGAGAAGGTGGCTTTGTAAAGGTGTGAGTGAGACCTCCTCCTCTCTTTGCCCTAAATCTAAGTAAGCTGCCCAGATCTGTAGCACAGATCCCAGCCTAAGTTCAAGTATAAAAGTGGGATAGAAAGAGTCAGAGACCCAACTGGGCCAGCCCAGCCTGCATGCTACACGGATACAAGTGGAGGAGAGACCAACAGAGACCAACGGCGCTGACTTGTAACCCCAAGTGACCCCTTCCACTAGCAGTGGTCCAGTCAGTGTCCTGGAGACTGACCCCAAGCTTTGAAACTCCTAGGGAGTGGGTCAGAGTTGGGAACATGGGGAGAATCAGTGGAAGTGTTTCATCCTCTGTACCTCCTGCAGGTACTTAAAGAGCCGTAGTGACAGGGGAGACACCAAGTAAAGACTGAGCAGGCTCAGGGGACAGGGAGCTGCCTGGGTGAGATCGCTTTGCCCACAGGTGGCTGAGTAAAAGGGAGATGGAATCAACATCAGTCAGTTGGAGATATTGTACTGTTGTTTAAGCTTTCAGGATTTTGAACCTCCATTTTAACATTGATTTATTCAAATTTTGAACACTTGACTTTGAGACACTTTCAGGAATACAGTGGAGTAGGGGTTGCCCGTACTGTGTTTGCAGGGGAACCTTGTTGCCCAGACTGTGTTCACTCCAGTCCCTGTGCAGCTGCCTGGGCACCTCTCCTCCTGGCTCCCTCACCTTCCCAGACTCTTTTATCTTCTCTGTCCCTCCAGGCCTAGGTCAGGCCTCACCTTTTCCCTACAGCTTCCCTTCCTTTTTCAGTCATGTTGATTTCCCCTACTCTGAATTTCTTTAGTCCTTTATCATGTGCATCCCTCCTGGGCAGTGCAAAAAGTACAGAGAGTATGGGCTCAGGGCAGAATGCATAGGTTCAAGTCCCAGTTTGGCTAATTAATGGCTTTGTGATCCTGGGCAAGTTAATTCACTGTTTTTATGCCTCAGTTTCACCATCTATAAAATAAGAATAACAAAAGCACCTGCTTCATAGTTGTTGAGCATATGTATTTAAAGAGTTAACGTGTTTAGAACAGTTTCTGGCTCACAATGTGCACTCCGTAAATTTTAGCCATTATTTAAATGCTAAATGTATGTATTTATTACTTTTACATATTGCTTATAGGACTTAACTCAGTGTCCAGTTTTTACTTGTCACATTCAGTGTTGTTGTCTGAATGGCTTGTCATTTTTTGTAGCAATGAAGTTGTAGCAGGCTTTTTGTTAATTTCCTAAATTGTTCAGGTATGTCTTGGTATCCTGAATTCTCTTCCTTTTAAACATATGTCATTGATGTGTTTATACTTCTGAGAGTAGTATTTGAACTTCAAGCATCCTCCTGGGAAGGTGAAGACAGGTATTTTATTGGCAATGATGTGAGAGGGAGCAGAGCATTTGTGGTTTAGGGCACAGACTGGATTTATATTCTGACTCCTTTCTCATACCACCTGTGGGACATTGGGACGAGTTACTTGACCATCAATGCCTCAGTTTCCCCACTTGTAAAATGAAGATATTAATAGTGTCCATCTTATAGGAATGTGTTAAAGATTACAAGCATTAGAACTGGTCCTGGGACACAGTAGGCATTCTCTAAATGGTGGTTGCTATTGTTGTTGTTGTTGTTAACAGAAAGAGTATTTCACTACTTTACCCAGACGGTCCCAGTATCAAATACTCTTTTCACTAGCTTAATTGTACTCGAATTTATAAGCTCATATATCCAATAAGAGGTGCAGAAAATATGATTATAGTATCATAGGCTGTTTTTTGTCCTTTTCTTAGTGCAAAGGTTTACTTGTGTACTTGCACAAACATGTATTGCAAGTAGCAGTGATTTTCATTGCATGGATTCCTCGGAGTCTCTGGTTTGCGACAAGTTTGGACAGATGGAAACAAAAGAAAACACACAGCAAATGCATCGTAGGAGAAAAGACCATGCGATGTAGCTAAAAGACATTGAACTGGCCGTCAGAAGACTCAATTCTGGTCCCAGCCCCACTGCTCACTAGGTCTGGATCTGTAAAATGGTGACAGTACTCTCTTTCTGCCAACCTCACAAAGCTCTCTCAAGGGCTAAATGTTAGAATAGATTGATAAAGTCTTTGACACATAAATGCCATACAAATACATAATACGTGTTCTGTTCCAAAGGGTTCTTACTTTGACAAATTAAATATTCTGGTTAGTAGAAGGTTTTTATATATACCAAATTAATGGTCAATTAACAAAATATTAAAGTGCATTAAGAAAATACTTAACCCTTATATTAAATAAATGTAACATTCTTTTCTCACTTATCTTTACAATAGGTCTCTCCACCTACTTGGATTCATCTCGAACCTCTCATCTTTTTCTGAATCTGGTATCTCAGACATTTCTAAAATAACCACTGCCTACTTCCTGGTGTCCAGCATTTCCCCACTGGGGCAGCTGGGCCCGTGGTTTTTTGTTTATGGACTTCAGAGTGGGTATTGTACCAATGTCTTGGAGTGCTGATAATATGCTATTGCAAATTGGACCAAGTTATCTCTCTGCTTAAAGCCCTTCCCTGTCTGTTCATTCCCGTCAGAATAAAGTCCAGATCTCACAGTGGGATGTAAAGGCCCATTGTGAGGTGGCCTCTGCTTGCCTCTTCACCACTCTGCCTGTACTAGATCCTCTGGCCATGATGGACTTCTTTCACTTTCTGTGTCTGGGCTTGCCTTCTCTCAATCCTACGCCTCTGTTTATACACCTTATTCCTTTTCTCCTTACCTAAGTCACTTATCTTCTTCAGGTGTCAGCTTCATTGTCACTCAGGTCATCCTTATCTGTCCCACTCTTCATTTCTGCTCATCTCTGTGGGGCTGGCTGGTTGGTCAACT
>NW_007727048.1:9683-20028 GCF_000696425.1 Galeopterus variegatus
GAAAAAAAAAAAAAAAAAAAAAAAAAAAAAGACATGAGGGCAGAGCTGCCTTTGTGAAAGAGGCTTCAGAGAGAGTTTGCCTTTCTTTCTTTTCTGCTCTTCTGCCATTTGAGGACACAGCGTTTGTCCTTTTTGCCCTTCCACCTTCCACCATGTGTAGACACAGCGAGAAGGCCATCAGCAGACACCAAATGCCAATGCCTTCATCTTGGACTCACCAGCCTCCAGAACTATAAAAAATAAATTTCTGTTCTTTATAAATTACCTATTTTGTGATATGTTGTTATAGCAGCAAAAGCAGACTAAGACAGAAGTAATTGTGTTGTTAAAGTGTAGAAACACCACTTAATAATAATCTATGTTGAAATTGTGCAGAATAAACTGAAAGAAAGTGAACTGAAATGCTGGATACCAGTCAAACTTTACTAAAGGAAAGGAATCTGCCGGGCTGTGGTGAAAATGGAGGGCAGCACCAGGCATGGGGGTGGGAGAGCTTGTATAAACCGTAGGGAAGGCTGATGTAGTCAGGGAGGGGTTTGGTGCTGGTGTGGAAGATAAGGCTGGTGGATGCAATCAGGTGGAAGGTTGCACCCATGCACTGGTGGCTATTTTGTGCTTATTGTATGCAAAGTGGCACTGGTCATGTCCAAGATCCATCATTCTCACCTTTTAAGTATAAGGAGAAGGGAAAAGGGGCAAAGGTCTCATTCTTCTGAAGCTACTTGCTGCTGGAGATGGGTAAAGATATGAAAAAATAAAACAATTAGGTGGTGGGGTATTGGTTTCGTGTGGGGAGGCTGTATTCTTCTGGGGAAGGGTCGACAGTTCTCAGAGGCTGATACCTCCTCCCAGGAACAATTTGGCAACCTTTTGGTTGGTGAAAGCCTGCATACATTCCTGTAAGAAATTAGAGAAACACTGAAAGAGGCAGGGACCAAGAAGAAGGATAAGTCGCATCATGGTCAGGGGTCCAACATGTTTTGTCCTGAAGTCCTCCCCCATTACTATGGCCTAGGTGAGTGGTTTGGGTGAAGCAGAAATGTTTTGTTGGGGGAGCGGGGACACTGGACTCCAGCAGAATCCCCTTTGGAAAGTGCTATCCGGTAGTTTTTACCCCTGTAAGAACATGGTGTGGCAGTTGTCTGGTCATAGCATGTTGTGGGAACGTATGTCAGGGATGTGAATGTGTCCTGTAGGGTCCCCCCAAAGATTCTGGGTGGCTGACCCAGGAGGTTGGAAAGTGTCTTTCCAGCCACCAAGACCTTGGTTATACATTGTGAACAGGGTGTGGCGTATGTCTCTGTTAGGAAAAGAAGCAAGAGGAAGAGAAGAGGCAGGCATTCAAGGCTGAGAGGTTGAGAGGGTGCATAGTAGGAAAAAGGAGCAGAGGGTAACCTCGTTGGGGCTGTAATCGCAGAGGGTGACCTGCCAGGCTAATTCAGTTACCCACTCAAGGATGTCTTCAACACTGGAGGTGGTGGTTCAGGACCAGTCTTGGAGCAGCTCCTGTGTGAAGGACATGGACTGTGCCTGCAACAGTGAGAGGATAATCACCGGGGGAAAGATCATCCTTCTGGGATTAGGGGAAGAGTGGAAGTTCTGGAGATTTTCAGTTTTGTGGGTCCTAAAATGGATGGTGTAAGGAGGTGTTGGGTTGGGGGTTGAGCAGAGGGACCCCTCTGTCTTGGTGTTAACAGATTCTTTGGGTAAAGTCTCAGGTGCCAGTTTTAGGAAGGATAAGTGATACCAAGGGGCCCTTCCCGATATGGTTAGAGGGGCTTTGGGATTTGGGTTTTAATATACACTTAATGTCCCGGGCTCAGTTTAAAGTCTGAGAGGGTGGTGGGGAAAGGATGAGGTAATAGAAGGTTGGCTTCTTCCCTAAGAAGATTCCTAACGAGCAAAAGAGTAGGGAGATACTGGCCTGAAGGCGATGAGCTGGGAGGGAGAGGTGTGAGGGTGAAGGCTCTACCACACATAAGCTCAAAGGGGCTGAGGCCAGTGGGTTTGTGGGGGGCAGCTTGCAAGCAAGTGAGTGCTAGAGGGAGAAGTTGGGTCCAAGGGAGGGGAAGTTCCATGGGCAGCTTGGTGAGGTGTGTTTTTATGAGGTGATTGGCTTTTTCTGCTTTGCCTGATGACTGAGGCTGGTGTAGGTTAGGCTGTGTGATAGGGTGTGGGGAGATGTGTGGAAAGGGATTGAGAAGGAGGTCCAAAGCCTCCACACAATTGTGTTCTAAGGGTCATGAGTGTTTTGGGATGAGCGTGGCTGGATTTAAGGGAGGGCAAGGTTTGAAGGAAAACTGGGAATTCTCAATGAAAGTAAGGTGGATAAGTTGTAGGTGGGAAGGAGAGAGAATTGACTTTGTCTTATGGCTGAGAAGGTCTTGACTGTTTGTTGTCCAAAGTTAGTTTAGAGCTTTCTTGTGTTAAAAGGGTGGCTGCCACCAAGACTCATAAACAGGGGGCCCATCCCCAGGCTGTGGTGTCTAGTTGTTTAGAGAGGTATGTAACCAGGGAGAAACTATCTTCCTGCCTCTTGTCCCAGAACCTCGACCACCAATCCGTGGGTTTTGATGACATATAGGATAAAAGGATGAGATAGGCTTGGAAGGGATAGAGCTGGGGCTGCGAGGAGAGCGGCTTTTAATTGCTGGAAGGGAGAATGAAGGGGCTTTTTGGGATCTAAGGGAATGGCAGGATCCCCTTTGGCTGCCTCATAAAGTGGTTTTGCTAGCACGCCAAAGTTAGGAATCCGTAGGTGAAGATACCAGCAAGCCCCAAGAAAGAAAGGGTTTCACCCTTTGTGGTAGGAGTAGGGAGTTCAGAAATTAGGCTCTTGCGATCTGCCGATATTTCTCTGGTGTTGGGGGTGAGGTGGACTCCCAAATAGGTGAGTGAAGGAAAAGAAATTTGGGCCTTGCCGGGGGTCACTCGATATCCCCTGGAGGCCAGGAAATTAAGGAGAGCAACAAGTACCTCCTATTACTAATGAACTGAAACTTCTCTGGAACTGTTAATGAGAGACAAGCGTATATCACCAAAACTGAATTTTTGCTATTACCTATACAAAGAATAAAAAACTGGAGTCTCTGACCAAATTAATTGTAGAGGGAATATAACTTGTATCCTCCGATTAAATTAATGAAGCCTAAACTCGTTTACCTTTGACACTGCAATACCGTGACCTTTTGCAATAAGTTATTTCTGGGCTTCGTTCCCCCCCCCCCCCCTAAGCTGAATAGTTGGGACCAAGACTGTCTAGCCCATAAAGCCTGAAGTATTTACCACCTGGCCTTTACACAAAACGTTTGCTGACACTGGCTGCACATTGAACTCCCCTGAGGAGCTTGAATTTAAGCATAGGTTGCATCCTAGACTCAACTGTAACTGGCATAGTGAGGCCCATGGGATTTTTAAAAGCCCCCCAGGTGACTCCAATAAGCGACCAAAGATGAGACCCATTTGACTAATTCTCAGGACAAAAGGACAGCAGAGAAAATTAAGTAATTTTTTTTTTTTTGTCTTTTGTCTTTTTTCCGTGTCCAGCAACGGATCGCAACCCTCAGTGTTGCCCCCGTACCGGACCGGGGACCGGCAACGGGATTGCAACCCTCGGTGTTGCTCCCGCGCCTCGCTCAGCCAGTGAGCGGGAACCGGTCTGTATGTGGGATCCGAACCCTCGGGCGGGAGCGCCGCCGCGCTTCCCAAGCGGTGCACTATCCAGTGTGCCACCAGGCCGGCCCAAAAGATGCTCATTTTGACAATGCCAATAACACAAACTAGTGTTAAACTATTTTTTCATATGCAACTGCAAATTATGAAGGGTCTACTCACACTGGAAGGTCAACTAATCTTTGCCTCCACCCACCACCCCTGACGTAACCTTTTTTTTTGAAATTGGGTAGATTTCTCTGTTTTCCTTTACTCATTTATTATGTCATCAGTGAGTGAGAACATCCAAGGATCACAATATTTTTTATCTGAAAGGGACCCTGAAACCATTTAGTCCAATTCTCATTAATAAAGGAAGAAAATGAAGCTCCTGTAAGACTCGTTCTAAGTCATGCAATAAATTACATTAAAGCTCAAGAATAGAAGCCCGGACCCTTGGTTCTCATTCTAGTGGTTTCCCCAGTGGTTGGGTTTTGTTTTTGGCATGTTCTCTGCAATGTTAGACTCGTTCTAAGTCATGCAATAAATTACATTAAAGCTCAAGAATAGAAGCCTGGACCCTTGTTTCTCATTCTAGTGGTTTCCCCAGTGGTTGGGTTTTGTTTTTGGCATGTTCTCTGCAATGTTCTTCCTTTGCGAGGAAAACATTGGCAAACTCGACCGAAATAGCATTTGCAGAGTGTCTTGTGTTTGTAAGGCACTTTCAGGTACTTTGTCTTATGGTTGAAATGAATAACCAAGAGAATCTGATATAGTAGTTAAGTATTACTTATAATTTTTTGGTCTCTTCCTCTATAAAAAAGGAATTATAATGTTCTTCCTCATGGAATTGGTGTAAGTGGTGAACACGTTACTTCATTTAAATACAAATATTAGTGTCTGGCACATATCATTTGCTGTTTGTATTTTTGTTGTTAATAATATTGTTGTTTGTTGTTGTTTGCTTCTGCTTCACAAACCATACATAATGGACTGATGGAGAAAATTCCACTGTCCAATTTTGTTCTGGGTGGGGAGGAGGAAAGAAGCAGAGGATTTAGCCCTTGGAGTACTCCTTATCTGGATTTACAAATCTTACCCTCTGACTTAGTGCTTCCCAAAAAAGGGGGCCATGTCATTCTAGCTTATTTTCTTGTTTACTATTGGTCAACAACTGGAAATAGAAATCTTGAAAAGAGGACTTTTCTTTTAACACTGCTCTCTGTACCATTCCAGGCTTTCCTTGCTTTGGGACGCTACATTTTAAAAGTAAATTATTTGGTGCCTTTAGCTTAACTTCTTGAGAAAATGGAATTTTTCCAAGAATTTCTGAACCGTGGGGCACTTTATAAATATAACTCACTGAAATAGAGCTCTCAGTGAAACAAAATGTGGGGAATTTATCTCAGTTTAACATTAAAAAAAAATCCTAAACTCTGTGGTTTGTAGTTGTATGGAAAGGAAAACCACTTCTAATTTTTCCACCGTGTTAAAATAAATAAGCAACAGAGAGAACTTAGCAAAATGAAACTTCCAAAAGCAGACCACCTTCAGAAGTGCTTTTCGTTCAGATACACTGTGACTCCAGCCCTGCCCAGTGCCTTTTCTTGCCCACAGTGTCATCCCCTTACCTTCCTGCTGCCATTTATCCTGCATCCTTTAAAGTAATAGCAGAATTATCCAGAGTTGGTCTTGGTTGAGTTGGCCTGAAAATGAGAGTTACAGTCAGAGCTGAGAGGACGACACTTTGCAGTGTTTTACCTTTTGGGGATCAGACACCCAGTTGACATTGAAGCTTAATGCCATGTACTTTGCCTCAGAAAAATACCCAGATGCAAATATACACAAAATCTTGTGTACAAATTCTGGAAGTAGTGGACTCCCTTAAGCCCATTTTGGGACACTAATTATGTACCTGTGCTGTGAGTGTGACAGTATCCCTGGCCTTCTTCCTTCCAAGCTCTCGGTTGGAAGAAAGAAAATGGGAATTAAGTGTGGTACGTAAGGGTGGATCCCGTCTAGAGCTTGCTAAAAGCTGACTATTTTGTGTTTTTTGAGCCCCTTATTTTCTCCAGTCATTGAATGGTCAGATCTGAGCAACTATCACTTCCACCGCACTTCATAATCCAGGAAAAGGAAAAAGGAAGCGAGAAGGGAGACACCTGCCTTTGAGTGAAGCTGTCTCCTCCTTACAGTGCCATTTGTTACAAAACTATCTTCAAGGTGGACGTTTCTTAGTGAGATACTAACTCACCCTGGTCTTGCAAAAGGATTTCTCTCTCTATAGAACATTCCCCTTGTGTAAAGAGACCTCATTAAAATCAGATTTTAAGAGATGCTGGGGCGAAATCCTTTGAGGAAAAATAGGATTAAAATGAGTAAAAGGGGGAAAAAATAAAAGGGCGTCAGGGAAATAAGGATTAGGTGGGAAATGCTTGCTGGATTATGTGATCTGATTTGGCTTTAAATATAGAATTTAAATATAGATTTAGTCTGTACTTTAAATATAGAATTTGAGTGTAGGTGAAAGTGACATGCTTTATGCTTTTAGTTGGGGCTTGTTAATAGATCCTCTTGCTTCCCTTTCATCGTCTTTATTAAAGCCATCCAGCCACGTGTCTTCCATGTGGCTATCCGGAGCTCCCACTCTGTGCAAGTGAGTGAGCTGTGGCAGGTGCAGGATCCACACAAGTTCCTGCCCCTCTAGAACTTGACATTCTTGTGTCTGAGTTTGGTTCCGAGGACCATAGGCAGGTGAGAAAATGATTCACTGTGTATGCGTGAGCTCTAATCCCACTACTGATGTTCACTGACTTTGTTACCTTGGGAAAATCGTGCAGCCTCAGCATCCTCTTTTTTTAGGGGTAAGAAGTTTATGAGATAGTTTGTGGGTGGAAGACATTATACCCCTCAAATTACATCAAATAGTGAATAAAGTCTCCTTTGTTGAAAATCATCCCTGTGACCCTTGTAACCATATAGTTGTCAGAATAATACTATTATTATCCCCCTTTTATATGCAAAGAAGTTAAGAAAATTGCCCAAGGTCTCCCAAGTTGTAGGCAGCAGAGCTGGGGGATTGAAACCCAGGCATTCTGTCTCCAGAGGCCACGCTCTTAGCTTTGGTCCGTTGCAGCCTTCAGAGCTGCAGTATATTCACGTTGAAAGGACAAGGTTGGGCCGGCCCGGTGGCACACTGCTACGGTGCGCCGCTTGGGAGCGCAGCGGCGCTCCCGCCGAGGGTTCGGATCCCACATGCAGACCAGCCGCTCACTGGTTGAGCAAGGTGTGGGCGTGACACTGAGGGTTGCGATCCGTTGCCGGTCACGAAAAAAGACAAAAAGGAAAAAAAAAAGAAAGGACAAGGTTATGTGTGGTAGACTGTTATACTCATTTAAGGTTTTTTTTTTTTTCCTTCTTTCCTGTTTCAGGTATCTGACAGCAAGCAGCAATAGAAATTTCCTGCTTACCATGAGACCATTTTTAAAAAGGGCCATTTTGGTCATAAGTTATGTAAGTATACATATACTTTTGAAATGTTTGATGAGAAATTTTATTTTAACTCTGTTCAAAGACATGATCCAGATTATTTAATAGAATCAGCAATACATTCTAACAACATGTATCAAAGAGTTTACATGCCATAAATGTTACAAAGCATTGAAAGGTATATATGAAAGCCTCTGGGTATAGGTGAACCTAGTAACATGGCCAATGTGAACTACATGTCCATTTCAAGGTGCTGATGCAGAGTTGTCTCAAGAGGAGGCAACACAAACCTGGTTGTATCAGTTATCTATTGTTACATAACAAACCACCCCGAAATTTAGTGGCTTAAATACAACCATCATATATTTTCCCTGAATACTTTAGTTTGGGCAGCATTCAACCAGGTGGTTCTTCTGGTTGTCATGATTTTCGGTCGGGGTTACACAGCCTAGTTTTTTCAGCTGTCATCTGAACTAGATCACCTTGGTTCTCTTCCAAATACTTTAGTTTGGGCAGCATTCAACCAGGTGGTTCTTCTGGTTGTCATGATTTTCGGCCGGGGTTACACAGCCTAGTTTTTTCAGCTGTCATCTGAACTAGATCACCTTGGTTCTCTTCCACGTGGTCTCTCTTTCTCTGGTATGTCATCCTCGAGGGCCTCTCCCAGTGGCCTCTCCTTCTAGAAGGATGGTCAGGACTTCCTTATAACATGGCAGTTGGGTTCTAAAAGAATGAACCAAAAGTCACAGGACCTTTCAAGGGTCAGGCCTGCAACTGAAACAGTGTACCTTCTACCATGTTCTGTTGGTCAATACAAGTCAGAAGACCAACCCCAAATTTAAGGGGAGGGGCAACTGACTCCATTTCTGGACAGGAGGAGCAGAATGCACACACTAAGAGATTGTTGATGGCCATCTTACCAAATCTTGTTCTCCGAAGGTGATTGTCATCTTGTACCTCCGTCTGTGGATAATGGGAGGATCTATGCCCCTCTTTTCAGAGCAGGATAATCCAGCTTCATTTTCACCTTACATTCTTACAAGGTCAGTAGAAATAAACTTTTAAAACTTTATTTGGTGTTTATTAGATAACTTTAAGTAATTTAAATTATAGGTTGGCTTTGGATTTTGAGGAAAGAAATAATGTATTCTATCCATCAGGTGGAGAGAAAAGAAACTACTATTTATATATTTGGAATTCTTTTTAACAAATTGAGCTGTTTTGGCAGTATTATCTCTATTTTCATTGGAATATATTTGCTTATTCAACAAGTATTTTATTATTTATCAATAATAAACATATATTGTGTGGTCCACATGGTGAACATTATAGACCACTGCACAGAGAGATGTACAGAGGTTGATTGGACATCATAACCATTTATAAGATTAAAATCGGTGGGGTGGTTGAAAGTGGCAAACAGAAATAAACAATTTTTACTAAGATACAGCTAATTATGTCTTACCATTTGTCCTTAAGAGTTCTGGAGATATTGGGTCAAGAAGTAATGTTTTCAATGGATCTCATTTATTGAGGTTTTTAATTCCTTACCTGTCAAATCTGCTGTAATGTGATATTTGAAAATTTTAATAACAAGTCTTCAGAATATTTTGTTGCTATAATGTTTTAAGCATTAAGATGCACTGTTCTTTATTTTCATAGTTTTACATACCTTTTAACATTTTCTGATATCATTTGCATGATAGTAAGCTTCACCTTTTCTTTGTATTTGCAAAGACATGATAAATCTTAAGTTAAACCTTGATCTATCCTATTTGTATTTTGGTTTACTTGTATCTCTAAGGACAACAGAGTGTTCGATTTTGTTTTTATGCCAGGCAGTGATCTTTGCTTTATTCAGTTGCCTTACATGTTGTAGTTGATAAATTTCTACTAATTTATTTGCCTTGTATACTTTTTTATTGTTTGTAGTCTTCTTTTTCCCATTCAAAAAGGATACCTTCAATTTGATTAACACATATTTTTAGTAAATACTGCATCACAGCTGTTTTCATTACTTCTAACATATTTGTATTAAATGAACCTTGAATATGTTTTCAGAAATAATGTGGTATTCAACCTCTAGTGTTGGTTTACCCCTTCTCAGCAGTCTAGAACCTTTATAGATTGTTGTTTGTATCTTATGTTTCTCAAATTGTTGTTTAATTAAGCTTGACATCTCTAACCAGCTTTTTGTTAATGTAGCAATCTAGCAATCTACTTGTCCTTTTTATATATTTTTTCTCTGGCTTTCAAAATCCTCGGGGCTCCTTTTCTGGATATTTTTCAGTTTACATATATGAGTATATTTATTTTGTATATATTCAATTTATATATATTTTAGCAGCAACTTTATTGAAATACAGTTTGCATTACATACAATTCATCTATTAAAATATACAATTCACTGAGTTGTGCAACCATTACCACAATCAATTTTAGAATATTTTATCTCCTCGAAAAGAAACCCCATATTGGTTAGCAGTTACCCCAGTTTCACCCCAGACCTCCAGCCCTAGACAATTACTGGTCTACTTTCTGTCTCTGTAGATTTACCTATTCTGGACATGTCATATAAATGGACTCACACAATATGTGGTCTTTTGTGACTGGCCTCTTTCACTTAGCACAATGTTTTCAAGGTTCATCCACGTCATAGCATGTCGATACCTCACTCCTTGTTATTCCCCAGTAGTATTCCATTGTGTGGATGTATCGCACATTTTATTTTTCCATAAAAATGGGCTTTTGAGTTTTTCCCTTTTTTGGCTATGATGAATAATGCTGCTATGGACATTCACGTTCAAGTTTTTGTGTGGATGTTTGTTTTCATTTCTTGTGGGTATGTACCTAGGAACAGAATTGCTGGGTGATAAATGTTAACTTTATATGTAACTTTTTGAGGAACTGCCAGAATGTTTACCAAAGCAGCTGCACCATTTTATGTTTTCACCAGCAGTATGTGAGGGTTTCATCCACATCCCCACCAACACTGGTGTTTTTGATAATCTGGTTTTATTTTTATTTTTATTATTTTTTATTTATTTATTTTTTCCCTTTTTTTCGTGACCAGCAACGGATCGCAACCCTCAGTGTCGCGCCCGTACTGGACCGGGACCGGCTACGGGATCGCAACCCTTGGTGTTGCTCCCGTACCTCGCTCAGCCAGTGAGCGGCAACCGGTCTGTATGTGGGATCCGAACCC
>NW_007727048.1:20211-28928 GCF_000696425.1 Galeopterus variegatus
GCGCCCCCGGGCCCGGCCTTTTTTTTTTTTTTTTTTTAATAGCATATTATGGGTATGAAATGGTATCTCATTGTGATTTTAATTTGTATTTCCCTGATGGCTAATGATGTTGAGCATCTTTTCATGTGTGTATTGGCTGTTTCTCTATTTTCTTTGGAGAAAAGTCTATTCAAATTCTTTTTAATTGGGTTGTCTTTTTATTACTGAATTGTAACATATCTCTTTATATATTTTACATACAAGTTTCTTATTAGATTTTTGATTTATGAACATTTTCTCCCTTTCCATATTGTCATTTTACTTTGATGTTGTTCTTTGAAGCACAAAAGTTTTTAATTTTGATGTAGTCCAGTTCATCTCTTTTCATTGTTGCATGTGCTTTTGGTGTTATATCCAAGAAGTCTTTGCCTAACTCAAATTCTCTTTTGAACTGTCTTTGTTACAGCTTATGTTAGCAGTTTGGAAGCCATTAAGAATTTTTCTTCTTATTCTTGGCCACTGGGCATGTCAAACCTCAAGGCAGATCACTACAGAATTGGGGACCAGCAGCATTCAGGATGCGATGGCAACAGGGCCCGTCATCTTTTACTTTTCCATTTTAACCCAAATATTCAGATTGTATTAGCTGTCAGTCAGTTGGAAAATAACTTTTCCAACCTATGATTAATGGAGATTGTGTGGCTCAATTGAGTGACATGACATTGAATTATAAATGCTTCAATTTTCCACTTGAGAGGAACAGTGTAATTAGAAGCTGAAGAATGAGGGAGACGTTGTATTTTGATTGCACAACTTTCTCTTGACAAGCAGCTCCCCCAGGTCCAGTTGTCCACCCAGTTGTCCAAGCTGAGTAACTAGCAGTCACAATCGATGGCTCTCTTTCTCTCATTCCTCACATCTGACCACTCGCCCCCTCCTCTAACTTTGATTCTCTTAATTGCTAGAATTTGCTCACTTATCTCCATCCCCACTGTGAGCTCCTTCTCTGAGGCCCTCGTGGTCTGTCCGTGCATTACTAACTTGCCTCTCCCCACAGTTTACTCTCCTCAGATTTGTCCTCCACACTCTTTCCAGAAGGGATTTCCTTAAAAAGGTAAAGCGTGTGGGCTTGGCCATTTCTGCTGTCTTCTTGCTCACCTCCTGACACCTCTCTGTCCTTCCTCCCTAACCTTAGACATTAGCCGTACAAAACTGCCTCAGTTCCTCAAGTGCATCACCACCTTGTTTCACCTCAGAGCCTTTTCACATGCTGCTTTCTAGCCCTGCAATGCCATCTCCTTCATGCTTTGGCCATTATTGCTTCTAGAAGATCTCGCTTGGACTTTCTTACCCAATCTTGAAGATACTTTTTTCTTCTATTTCTTTCCACTTTATCATTATGGTCTGTTTGCCAATTTTTCTTTCCCATTTAGGTGTGAGTTTCTCAAGAGCAGAGACCATGTCTTATCATCCTTTGTATCTCTGGCAGGTTATACATTGCAGAGCAATGATTGGTTATTGTGATGGATGAACGGATGATTGACTCTACTCTCGCAGGTCTGCTGTTTTCGTGGACATGACACCTACGTCTACCTTTGTTTCTGAAGGCCACTTTGAACTACCGTCTCTGGATCTGTCCTTGCTTTTGCTTTTTGTCATGAGGATATTTCAGCTGGACGTGCCTTGGTACACTCTAGTATGGAGAAAGTAGTGCCACTCGTCCCGTCATAAACCATCTTAGAACAACCCTGCTCTGTCCTGAGAATAACCCACAAAAGACATGTTCAAAAAGTATGTAATTATGGAACCCCAATATCATCTTGGGGCTTCTTTGAAATGTAAAGAAAATTGGTCCAAACCCTTTCCTACATGCTGGGGTGTCTGTTGCCCCTCCAGGATTTTTATGCTTCCCTGGAACCTTAAATTTTCACAGGCAGCTGCCATTCCACTTTCTCTTTCCTGCCAAACTGTCCGTCTCACCCCTGTGACACTGCCCATGGCCATTCTCATTTTCTTTTCTTGTGCCAGCCGTGATGCAGGGCATAGATCTTTCACATCAATATTCCCCCAAATGCCACTCATATAAAGCATTTGTGTACAAGAGACTTTACTGAAGTGCTGGGACAAAGGAGCAAAGCAACATTGTAGGCAAGTAATTTACATTAATCACCACACCCAGAATCCTTCAGCAACTCTTCCATGGGGATTTCTCAGTGGCTGACCTTTTCTGCTCCTCTTCCTTTCCAAGTTCCTGATGATTTCTTACATAGCCCCAGACCGTAAAGGCCATTCCCAGACTAAATTTTCTCTAAAACTACATACACCTATGACTCTCATAGCTGAGGTAATAGCAAGCTCTGAAACAAAAACGGCTTAACATGAACAGGTTTGATTTTTGTTTGTGGGAAGATGGCTGTGAATCCTGCCACTCTCTAGGAAAGCTGTCTTCCAAGTGGTGACTCTGGGTTTTGAGCTGCTTCCTTTTTATAGTCCTGCCATCTGCAATTGCTGAGTCAGTGCAGCAGAGGAAGAGAAAGCTGGAGGGGCCCACCCTCCTTATATTGGAACTTTTAAATACGTAGTGCAAACGTGGAGCGTATAGTGTAATGAACCCCATGTGTGTCCCTATCACCCAGTTTCAGCATTTATCAACCATGCGCAATCTTGCTCCAACAATACCCCCACCCACTTCTGACCCCTCTCATTTTCTCCAACCCACCACTGAACTGTTTTGAAATCAGTCCCAGATATAATATCAATTCCATCATTATTATTTCAGTATATAATATTGCTAAAAGATAAGGCTCTCTTCTTAAAAATATAACCACAGTATCTTCATGTTACCTAAAAAAAGTTGCAAGTAATTCCTTAATGTCATCAAGTATTCATTCCACTACACAGCTTGCAGTGTTTTAGCTTCGAGAGACCCACAACACCTTTACTAAGACCCGTTGGCCAGAAGTAGTCTTGTGCCTCTGCCAACTCCAAGGGGACTGGAGAATGTAATCTGTGTGCCTCGGAAGAAAATTAGACAGACTTGATGAATGCATAGCTTCATGTCTCACATGGTCTATGATGGTGCTTTTCTTTAAAACAACAGGAAAAAAAACTAAAAAGATTGTTTCCTCCCTGAGGGGAATTCCAGGTCTGAAATTTTTAATAACATGTTTTTCTCCCCCTGTATTTACTATTGGTAAAGGTCCTCAATCATGCCTCATCAGTTCCTGGAGAAGAACCCCTCAGAATTCCAAGGCCCTCCCAGATCCCCATTCATTCTGTTAACTACAGCATCTGTTTGCAAGTCTTAAGTCCCACCTGTTCATGAAGGCTCATATAAGTCAGCCTCTTACAGAAAGATTTCTCTGATACAAAACTCATAGGGACTGTTTCCCAGTTCCAGCCTATGTACTTAGTTATGTACACCATTGTGTGAATTGCTTCAACAACATTCTTCATTTCTTAACATTTAGCCAAGATCTGGTCACTGAGAAAATGGATGTTTTGACTTGGGAGCTGAAAGAGAGAGCCTGGCAGTTTTGCAGTGTGAGAAAGAACTCCCCAGGAGAGCAGGTCTGGGGGTGGGTGGCTGAAAGGACCTGGGGGCCTCAAGATGTTCACAGGATTAGAAATCAGAACTTTAGGTAGGAGGATGCTCTAAAAGCAGACTTGGGGCATTGAATAGTTTGCTTAAACCCCCGTGGGTGACAACTACCCTGGTGGCTCTTAAAATGATCTCATGGTCTTATGAGGCTTTGGCTTAGAGCCTGGTACAGCATAAATCCTGAGAACACTGCTGAAGGAATGACTGGTTATCTTGATTATGTTTAACATCCTTGGAAAAGATCGAGCCTTGTGGAGCTGCCCTTCTGAGGGATTGTCACATATCTGATATTCTACCCTGAGCACCAGATGCTTGATTGTGATTATCAGTTACACACGTCCCCACCCCTTCTCCTATGCCTTGTCCAATTTTCTGTCTTCAAAGTATTTGCAATATTTTATTTACTTGTGACTTAAAATAGGCAACAAAATGTTTTCTTGAGAATGGTTGACTTTAGGCTGGGGAATATCTATTTAATTCTTATAATTAATATCTTATAATTCCATATGTGACAAAATACAAACAAAGCACAGTGTGGCTGATATTAATTTCCGATTCCTTCTCTAGAAGCATGGTGAAGCCCTCTGCCAGGGGTGTCTAGGGGAGCTCTCTCTGGCTGGCCCAGTCTGTCTCCCCTCTTATTTTGTCACCTTGGCTCTCTTACTTAACTCCTGTGTCCTTTAAGTTTCTGCAACCTTGAAAGTCTGAATGGCTGTGGCTGCAGTTGCATTTATATTAACCACAAAGAATTCTCTATTACGTTCTTTGTAGTTGCTCTAAATCTAGATTTTATTAAATTGCTTTTGCTCTTACGTGTCAAATTCCCCTATCTCTCCCATCCCTCATGGGATTTCTGTAAGAACAAGAGTCAGAACAGAAGTTTTCACCAGAGGTAAAAGGGAGTAAATAGAGACAGATACCATGTAGCAAAACCGATTGATGACAATGACCGAACAGGATGGAGATTGGGAGTCTTGAGAGTGGAAGGGGCTACAGCCAAGGGCAGAGGGGTGAGTTTGGAGTAGGAATCCTGAACCAAAAAGATAAAACTAAGGACAAGTGATTATGGGCAGACATGGATGATGGATGTGGCTGAGGGCAGGGTGATTGTCTAGATCTGTGCTGTCCATTGCAGAGTCACGAGCCCTGTGTGGTTACCGAGCACTTCAGAGTGGCTACATCCAGATTGAGATGTGCTGTAAGTGTAAAGGACACACCAGATATGGAAGACTTACTAAGAAAAAAAGAATGTAAAATATCCCATTAATAGTTTTTATTTTGATTATATGTTGAAATGATATTTGGGGTACATTCACTGAAATAAAACATTATTAAAATTAATTCATTATGTTTCATTTTATTCTTTTAATGATCCTGATAGAACATTATGTGTGCTTTCATCTTATTTCTATTGCACAACACTGACCTAGCACAAAAACAGGGGCTCTTGGCTTGACTCTGCCGGAAGGAGCTGGAAGGATGGACAGTTGATAAGACGTAAACGGTGCATGGAGCAGACCCAGAACTCTCTGTAGCCTCTGTCCGCCTCTGATTTGGATGGTCTCTTCTAATCTGTTGTTTGGCTCAGCTGATTCTGAGTGGTGGGAGGATTTTTACTGCACTCTGCCTTTTGGTGTAAAGACTTAGAATTTGAGTCCCATCTGAAAAAAATGTACTCCAGGACCCAAGACCCTGGGTGCTTATGACATCTTTTGAAAATTGCCACCCAAAATTATGTACCAACTGGAGTCATACAGGGCTTTATGATTTGACTTCAGCCAGGTTGTCAAACCTGGATATGCCTCAAACATACTTGAGAATCATGTTCAAAGAACCAAAATTCTGGGGTCTGATACCCAGAGATTCTGCTTCCATGGGTTCAGTGGACTTGCATTTAAGAAGTGATGGAATAAATTTACATGTAATTTGTCCTCAGAAAAGGATCATTTAGACCAGGATTTACTCTTCTGTTTCTATCAGTATTTTTAGAAATGTGATACTTCAGCATTCAGTCTTATAGCTCTGGGATTAAAAGATAAACACAAAAGTCTGAGTTAAATATGGCATCTGCATAGGCCTAGAGCCTGCAGTGCACATAACGTGTTTCCACTATTAAGGCCATGCTCTGCTGCCTAGTAATTGGTTTCTGTTTTACCATCTTTGAAGGGGACAGGACATAAAGCAGTGTATACTTGATGGAAGAAGTATGTCCTTTATAATATTGAAAATGGCTGTCTTTCAAGTCCAGGAAATAGATAAAACGGATTTTCAGTGAAGGGATATAAAGGTTGCCTTTCAGCATCATACTTTTTCATGAGATGTGGTCCTAGAAAAGCAGCCAGAATAGATTTGCCTAAGTGGGTAGGTCTGTTTCTGCAGTTCAGAAATAGAGGCAAAGGCTTGTGTTACTTTGTAGAAAAAGATCAAGATAGGACATAATAAGATTAACATAGAACTCAACATCTTCCTTCTAAAGAAGCTTCTTTATCTTTCCATTTTCAGTTGATGGTTTCGAGCAGGCACAAAGCCTTAGGTTTTGATGGTGATTACAGCCTGAGGACACTGTATCTTCCTGATGGCTATACCCCGTGAACCCTGTAAAATGGGGGCTATCTCATAATAAACTCTAAACAAATGTTTACTGAAATAAAATTTTTCTTCTTTTAAAATAATATATTATGTGTTCGAAGAGAGCTGTGTGAAATGAACTGCTCTGTTCTTGCTTCAGCAACTAGCAGGGCCTTCAAAACATGTTTAGGAGGCCCTCATAATGTATTTTTTTAAATGAAACTGAGGTTACTCTGTTGTTGTTTTTTTTTTAACAAATGATTACCAAACCCAGAGTGAATATCAAAATCAACCAAAGAAGCATGTTAAAAATAATGATTTCCTGGTTCATCTCACAGAAATTATGATTGACTAGGCCAGTGTTGGATGACAGAGTCTGTATTTGACCAGCAGCCTACCTTTTTCTTGGAGTCATCCTTTTCAAGACCCGTGGATATAAACTCTGTTTTCTGTGGCTGAAGAGGAAACCCAGAGTGAATATCAAAATCAACCAAAGAAGCATGTTAAAAATAATGATTTCCTGGTTCATCTCACAGAAATTATGATTGAGTAGGCCAGTGTTGGATGACAGAGTCTGTATTTGACCAGCAGCCTACCTGTTTCTTGGAGTCATCCTTTTCAAGACCCGTGGATATAAACTCTGTTTTCTGTGGCTGAAGAGCCCTCAATAGTGGGGTGCTACCCCTGTTATGTGCTTCTCAGGGATGAAAGAAATTATTGAGGTCATTGAGTGTAGTTTTCCAAACTAAAATGACATTATGCAGTAATAATTTATCTATGTTTTCTGGACACTGGGAATGAAGAGGAGAAATACAAGGAAGGGAACAGGAGGAATTCAGAAGAGGGAGCTTATGGAGGTAGCAAATTTTACCTCTGGACTGGGGATCAGTTGTTGGAAATCGCTGATCTGGATTGTGTATTGATATATCACTTCTTGAAGAAAACTGTCTGATCCTTTAAATCTACATATTGTATTTCCATTACAATCTTAGGTCCCTGAGAAGTTGGTGAAAGTTAAAAGAACACTTTTTTCATTTTCTGCTTACGTTGAAACATAAAGGCAAAATTGCTCTTGATACAGAAAAAATGTCAAGGTCAAACTTTTATTTAAGGATTCTATTTATAGTTGCGTGATGCTCTAACAAATATTTTCAGCAGTGCAGTCATCTGTTTGATGTGCAGATAAAGGAGATTATACATTGATTTAAGTTTATGTCAGCACTGCTTTACTTGCATGGAAGTTCAAGTTCATCTGGGCTGCACTGTGCAAGGAGGAAGTCAGGGGCTCAGGTAGGTGCTCCGCCACGAAACAGCAGTATTTCACCTACCGTATTTCCTTTCAGTTCTCCTCGTTAGTAAAGTAATGCTAATGGAAGACCATTTGATGCAGTGGGGAATTGTATTAGGAGCAAGAAAACCCTGTCGTGTGTGCAGGTCTGCTGTGTGCTTGCTGCGGAACACTGAGCAAGTCACAGCCTCTCAAAGGCTATCTCCTTTGCTGCAAGAATGAAGATAATACCCACAATCATGTTTTTGTGAATAAAGACAGTTTTACTTCCTTTAAAAAAAAAACACTTCAAAGAGATTTTGTTGTTATCAGATAATCCTTGTACGCAAATACTTTGTAAATTAGAAAATGTTGTACTGTTAATGGGATTTTTAATGTTCTTGAATGTGGTTCATTAATAGAGCAACAGGATTCTTGTATGGAACCCTGGAATCCTGAGCCTGGTGCACAGCGAGTAGTCAGTACATGTCTGCGCAATGGGAGCCGAACCTGTGCTCAACGAGAGAGAGTATTCTGGTTTTCAATAAAGATGTTGCGAAGTGCTTTATAGAGAAAAAGAGACCTTAGGTACAGACTGAACCAAGTTTTTATTTAGCAGAAGCTCTTTTTGCTCCTTTGCAGATGGGCAGGAAGTTGCTGGCAGTCTTAAATGTTGAACTTCATTTTTTCTATTCTGATGAAGCTGTGTCTATTAATAAGATAACTGTACTAATGGCAAATTTAAAAGGTCAGAAAGACTTAACATTTCAGATTCACTTTATAATTTATCCATGGTAACCAAGAATTTCATTTAATCTAAATTCATTGCAGTTTAATGCAAAATAAGAAAAAAATAAGCCTGGTGTAGCTTTATGATGATGCTTCTGTGAGAGCAGAGTGTTTTTTATTAGGTTGTTCCTCATTATTCGATGGTGTGTCATGAGCTCACACAGCCCCGTGCTGATGGGGCCACAGAAAGGCAGGATCTACCATCTGTGCCCTTCACTGTGTGCCTGGACAACTGGAACCTAGCAGGTATCTTTTTTGGACTGTAGAAAAGTATATGGTTGCCTTAGGCCAAAATAAAAGTATAAAATTCAAATATTTCCAGATTTTTAAGCATTATCTTAACATCAAGTTGATTTTTTTTAATTTAATTTAATTTTATCAATATACGATGTGATTGATTTTTGTGTCCCTTTACTGAATCCTCCCTGCCCACTCCCTCTCATCAACCTCATATCTGTTCGCTTGTCTTAACAACTTCAAGAATTGTGGTTATTGTGTCTTCTTCCCGCCCCG
>NW_007727048.1:29834-33739 GCF_000696425.1 Galeopterus variegatus
CCCCCCCACCAACCCCCTTTCTGTTCGCTTTTCTTAACAACTTCAAAAATTTTGGTTTTTTTTTTTTTTTCCCCCCCCCCCCCCCCCCCCCCCCCCCCACAAGTTGATTTCTTAAACACTGCAGAATCCGTTTATTTAAAGAGCTAGGTGCTGGGGAAATAACCATACATAAGACATAGTCCCTGCCCCCAAGGAGCATCTGTTTTAGTGGGGAGGACAGGCACCTTAATGGGCAGTTATGGGGTATGTGCTAGCCCCTGATGCTGTGGGACACCAGCCTGGCCTGGGGAGGGGCCATGACAGGGAAGCCTTGTCAGAAGAAGTGAGATTTGTGCTGGGACCTGAACGATCAGGAGGAATTGGAGTCGAGTGACCTGTGAGAGTTGATTCCAGAAGATGAGTGAGCTGGTCAGGTGCTGCTCACAGGAATTTGGAATTTCAGGATGAGGCAACTGGCTACGAAGACTGAAGTGACCGTGTGTGAAGACAAGAGAAAAGGAGACACTGAGGACAGCCCTGATGACCATGCCTCAGCCTCAGTTATGAACAAGCTTGAGAAGCCCGTGAGCAGAGACAGGTGGCAGAGCAAGTGCACAGAGCGGAGCAGGACAGTGAGGGATGCCTGTGGCCCAGAAAGATGGTGCTGCCTTGCTTTCTTGTAGATGCTTGGTTTTGGTTCCTAAGAAGTCTGGTCTTACTCTGAGTTTTCTGTCTTTGGGTTCTTCTAGGAATTTAAAAAATATCTCTACCTTTAATTGAGCTGGCTTGATTGGATCACGGGTCCTAATAAGCCAGAAGAACTGTTACAAAACACACTGAGAACTGGTTGGAGAGTATTTGGATTTCTTTTACTGTTTTGTTACATGTTTGGAAATGGTCCTTCCGTCTCTACTCCCAGGTGCTGAGGCAGCCAGTGTTAGTACTGCTGGTGGGTGTTGGCCCTGGAATGCTCCTAGGGAGGGCCACAGCACTCATCTGGCACCTTCCACTCTGTTGCTATGGAGGAGCAAGGGAATGAGGGTGATAGACCACCCTCCACATCATCCGTTCAGTGGGGGACTGCCTCGTGGCTTTCTGGTGCCATCCCAGTTTCCTGCGGGTCAGGTCCTGCTTCTAGTCCCCCATCCTTGTCTATAGATGGTTTTCCTTCATTTCCTCTACTTTTATGTCGTCTGTTTTTATTCCACATTACCATTGGGAGGTCCATCCGTGCTGTTGCATTCATTCTCATGGGTGAATAGATTTCCATTTATTGGAGATTCTACGGTGTATGTATCCATTTTATTGTAGATGGACATATGGGTTGTCTCCAGTTTGGGACTGTTAAGAATAGTACTCTAATGAACAGTCATTTCAGTGTCTTCTATCAGATATGTGCAGTGCCGTTAGGTATACATGCAGGAGTGGACATGGTAGTTTGTCAAATGTGCATTCATTTTGCTTTCATGAAACTGCCTACAGTTCTCCAAAGTGGGGTGATCAGTTTACATTAGTGTTTTCAAGTTCCAATTGCTCCTCACCCTCACCAACACTTCACATGCTACTTTTCATTTCAGACCTTAATCCTCCATTTTTTATTAATTTACCATTTCTTAGAACTATTGAAATTCGATGTTTATATTACACTGTTACCCAACCATATAATGTATGTATGTGCCACTGAGGCAGCAAAAGTGCCCATGTGGGAGGCAGGGACTAGATCTTACCAGCCTTCAACATGTAGAAAGTGCACGGATCATTACTCAATATTTATTGAATTCAAGTGCAGGTTTCTGGTCTGTTGAGAAGGGTAATGCAGGAAATGGCTTTCTTTAGGTAGTCCTGGAGAAGGTCATAGACAGGGGATGAGAATGTTAATGACACTGATAAGCAGCTATTGCCTGTGTGGGCCTGTCATTGCTGCGGCACAGGAAGGCTGTGAAGCATCCATGGTCATTCAGGAGTTGTGAGGATGAAAATAGGCAGCAGCCTGGGAGAGGGCTCAGCAGATCACCAAAACCTGGTGGGCATAGGAGGAGTCAGGGCAGGGCGGGTGCTGCGCTCTGGTGGTACAGGTGCTTTACCCTCAGGCTGCTGTATTGACAGTATTGGCAAATGCCCTTCCTGAGAGGAGGCACGTGTGTCCAGTGCACCCAATGTCATGTATTTATGAAACGATAAAGGATTTTGTAGGTAAAAGAAAAAGAAGGATTCTTTGAGCAGTAACATTTTTATGTAAAACAAGCAAGAGCTGTATGTTTCTGCTCACAGTGTGCGTGCTTTTTTTCACATGTACCTGCCATAGGTGTCTTTCTAGGGCAAGGACATGTGTGAGGCTTATGTTATATCTTCGCCAAAAAAAGATTTTCGCAAAGGCAAAGAACAAAATCTTTGTGTATTTTTGCACTTAAAACACTCTAGTTTTTTTCTTGATAAGAATGAAGATTTAGATTTAAACAGCCACACAGTTTTATTAGGTGCCGTTTGATGGATGCCATTTCCCCACAGCTGCAGCTGCCCTTTCATGTATTTCTCTCGTGAATCCTCTTTACCCTTCCCTGGCTTATCAATGAAAATGCATGACTGAATTGTTTAAGCTGAATCCCTGGCTTTCTGTGCTGTATATTCCATTTTTTTAGTAAGATATTGTGGTGGCTTTCCTCCTGTTAGCAGAATTTATGGTAGAAAATTGGTAAATAATTCATTTTGCTTTTGCTCTTGCTTTTAAAAAGGGAACTCAGCAGGACAGAGATATTCGACAGATTATTTCACTTCTGAAATTTTAGCAGAAGTAAACAAGATGATTAGCTTGAATATAATTCATAGTTAAGGAGTTGAAAAGGAATACTTTAGTTGTTTATTACAGCTAGCTCAACTGGCCCCCCCCCAAATGTAATTAGCATTTGGAGTGATTCCAAATGGCTTCTTTGTACTTAAATTTACAGAAATTTTCCAGTGCTATGTCAGTTTTTCAAACCGTATTTAAAGAGTTTATTAGCAATATTGATCTGAATCCATATGCACTAAAAGATATGGAATATCTCTGAGTTTCTAGAAATAACACATATGTATTAAAAGAACCCTTGGAAAAATTAATAGTTGTGACCTTTTTAGGGTTACAGGAAGGGGAAATTGCTTGGTTCTGTACATTATTTTACTTTTTTAATCTCTATGGATTAACAATTTGTGTAAAAAGTCACTGAACATTTAAAAAAATGTGTAAGTAACTATGTAGAGATTGTAATTTTTTAAAATATTATCTTTTTATATTTGCTTTTCATCAATACAATATTGCAAGTCTAGAAAACATAAAAAACGGAGGAGAACTTGCAGGGCAAAGCCAAAATGTGAACTTAAAATTAAAATAATAAATTCTGCATAGCATTGACAGATGTTCATACTCAAGCTGCTGCTAGAAATAGGATAAGAAAGTATTACTATTGCAATTCTATTGCCTTTTTCCCCTAGTTAAAAAAAAAGTTGTTATTATGGAAAATATCAAACACGTACTAAAGTAGAGAAAGTGGCATAAAGAACCCCCACATACCTGTCATCCAGTTTCAACAATCCCAACTCCTGGCCATTGCATTTCATCCACATCCCACCCACTTCTTCTCCCTCGCCCCAGTCAATTATTTTGAAAAATCCCAGACATCATCTCATTTCATGTGTGTATATTTTAGTAAGTATTCCTAAAATTCAAGGACTCTTAGTAAAATATAACCTCAATACCGTTATCACACTTTAAAAGTTAATGATGATTTGCTCTATCCAGTTTTCTCTATAACCAATCAGCATTTCAGTTTTTTTCTGATTGTGTCCTAAGTGGTTATTTTTAAAAGTGGTGTATTTTAGGGCCGGCCCAGTGGCGCACTGGATAGTGCGCCGCTTGGGAAGCGCGGCAGCGCTCCCGTCCGAGGGGTCGG
>NW_007727048.1:34382-42755 GCF_000696425.1 Galeopterus variegatus
AAAAAAAAAAAAAAAAAAAAAAAAAAAAAAAAAAAAAAAAAAAAAGTGGTGTATTTTAATTCGCATCTGAACAAAATCTGTACTTCAATGTCTCTTAAGTCATCTTTAATTTATAGATGCCTTCTTCCTCCTTTTTCCCCATTACAGTATGTTTGTTTGAGAAACTGGGTCACGTGTTGTGTGAGTTTCCCACATTCTGGATTTTGCACATTGCATCCCTGTGGTATCCTGTTACATGTTCTCTTGTTTCTTGTATTTGCTATAAACTGATAATTAAATTTAGGACTTGGTCAAATTCAGGTTTAATTTTTGTTTTGTTTTTGTTTTTGTTTTTTTGTTTTGAAGAGACTTCCTCCTAGGTGGTGGCATGTATTCCCATCTGGAGGACATCAGGCTGTTTGTCTCCTTTTCTGTGATGCTGAAATTGATTAGTCAGTTTTGGGCACAGGATTTAGCCTTATTCATTCATTATAAAGCACCTCATTAGCCTTTAGCCTAATAATTTTAGCAGCCATCGATGATCATTGCCTAGATCTATTATTTCACAAAAGGTATGATATTTTTCAAAGTAATGTTTAAGAGCTAGGATGTGATTGAGTGACAGAGCTGCATGATTTTTCTAAGTTTGATGGCTCAGCATTCACCTATGAGCCAAGTCACAGAGAATCTTTACAGAGCTAAAACGCAGAGAGCATCAGCCTGAAAGCTCTGCACAAAAAGGAGCCCAAAGTGACACAGTCATCTTTCTACGGAGAAGGCATTCTCATGGGACAATTTCACAGGCCCAAGACTAAAAGGGAAAAAGCAATGTTTTTGGTTTTTGTTAAATAATAAAGCTTGTACTTCATCAGGCTTTTAGTGTAATATTTGTATGTTACTGTTTTATTAAAAATTGCAGCAGAGAAGAAGTGTTGAGAAACACCATTGAAATATCCCCACTCCTTCAACCCATTTCTCTGTTGGGGTTTGGGAGTCAGGGCTGTGAATAATCGCCCTTACTGCCCTGCACCCTGATGGCTGTGATGATTTTCCACTGCCAACCTTGGAGGAATAGGAGGAAAGCAGAGGAGACCAGCTTGGAAGGTTCGAGAAGGATATTCCAAACCAGCAGCTACTTGTTGACAGGAATTCAAGGTGACTTGACTCCTAACACTGGAGGATCACTTAGAAATTATCTGCTCTGACCTCTTTGCCAATCCAAGAATCCCTCCAAAAGAATCTGGCAAATAGGGGAAAATTAAATTCTGTACTCTGTGGTATTCATCTTATTCTGTCCTACTCTATGGGACTATACAGTCCTCGAAGACGGGGAATTTATCTAAATCTTTTGTTTAATCCCATATAGGGTGTCAAAGATAAACACAGTTGGACATTAGTTGAAGCAGTGAAAACAGATATTACTGAGTAACTATTGACAGCAGGGGAGAGAGCTGAGCTCCATTCCGATTTGTGAACCAGTGACTGGATATTTTAAAGGGAGAATGAGGGAGGGGGTCAAGCGTGGACTCAGTAGGGTCAGAGAAGTGAAAACTTACCATTTTGGTAAATGTGATTAGGCCAGCTGTGGCTGTTAGCTGGCAGTTTATCAAAGTCAGGATTCTGTCCTTCCACAGACATTGGGAGACAGAGGCCCCGTCCTTCCTGTTGATTGCATTTCAGAGGAATGACTCTCAGGTCCTTGAGAAAGACAGTTCAGAGCTGTAAGAGCTGCATATTCACAGTCAAGCTCTTTTTCATAAATGCTCTAAGAAAGGGAGGTTAGGGGCCTATAGTTTGTTGGCTAGAACGAAGAGTAAATTCTCCTGGCAGCACTGAGGTTTCTCAGGGAGGCATTTTAATGGGGGACGGTGCTGGGGTCATCCTAGGGACGTGGCTTTATGCTGCTAGAAGTTATGCTAGAGTTTTGTTATCTCCTCGTGCAAAGATTCGGGCAAAGTTTTGTTGTAAGCTTAGAGTTCTGCAGTTCTCGAGGGTCTAGAACGTGGCTTAATAAATGTGTTGACTGAACGAATTTAAATAAATTTAATTTCCTCTATTCCCAGAGGAAGGGGGTCGACCAGAGTGCCTTTATCTAGTTTATTATCTATCCCAGAAGAGCTCACTTCCCCTTAGTGCTAGTCTTGGGCCGGAATCAGGAATAACATCTCCATCCATCATCTTCCTTCCCCACGTCCACCTAGCTGTTCTCGTCAGCAGGGCCAGCTGTGCATCTCTCCTCTTGAAAGCTAACCTCGTGTTTGTGAATGAGGAATTTTATCTTCCTACCTCAAATAGTTTGATTTTTTGAAATAATTCAATGTGGATCAATCTTTTATAAAAAGGAAAAAATATTTTCAAATCTAATGCAGGTTTCTGAGCACTGTTAAGAAGGGACAGCTCAAATGTCTCTTATCCAGAGAATTATACCTAAAGCAGAGCAGCATTTGTGGCATATTCTTTCATCAAACTCTTCCTTCACAGCATTTTTCTCAGGTTGTAATGTATGTATTTGTACGATAATTTTTAAATATATGTCATGGAAACTATGTCTCTATTTGTTCACCATTGAAAGGTCATCACCTAACACAGTGGCTAGAACCTATTAGATATATCTCCAAATGATCTACTTAATGAATAAATAAATGAATGTCTTTCCATCTTTCCTTGTCTTCTCCTATAAGATAACATTGACAGTGTGAAAATGCCACTGAATAGAAACATGGTGAATGAATATTTGCAAAATGTCATGGACCTTGAGTTGTGTTTCAGTGATTCTTCTTCTCTTTGTAGATTCCTTACCTATTCCTACCTCTTGGCCTTCAACACGTGGCTGCTGCTTGCACCTGTTACCCTGTGCTACGACTGGCAGGTCGGCAGTATTCCTCTGGTAGAGACCTTATGGGACGTGCGGAACTTAGCCACCATCTTTCTGGCAGTTGTGATGACCTTATTGAGCCTGCACTGCTTAGCAGCCTTCAAGGTAATTTTCTCAAAAATCAAACGAACCTAGTGCATTTGAAGATAGATATTTTAAGCTCAGTAATGTTCTTTGTTTCACATGGGTTTGGGTCTAAATTGACTCTACTCTTTTGTCTCTAAAACTTTGTGTATTTAAAGTTTTTCTAGTAAGTAATAGATGTTTTAAAGACTTCAGCAGGGTTACTAGACGATGGCCACCTTAATTATATTTCTTTGACTGTTTCTACCAACCCTGTAGAAATTGGATCTGAAGTCATGTAATCAAGAAGATTTTTCCTACTGGTTGGCTAATTTTTGAAGTAATTTGTTTGATTTAATGTAATGATAACTGAAATTGTGATAAATAATATATTTATAAATGCTTAAAATATGGTTAAGACTACTTCTACAAATAACTGCCTGAAGTAGTTGGGTGATTTCTCTCCCCCCCAAAAAAAGTATAAAACTGTACAAAATTATTAAATACAACTATTTCAAAAATGATTGAGGTAGCAAAGAACTTGAAAACGTTTACTTATGAAAAACTACTACTTCATTGGATAAAATGCTTCTTGCCTAAGGATGTTCCTCCCATCCTCCTATATCTGGTAGTAAAAATCCATAGGTGAACTGGCTGGAAGTGGCTGATTTGGTTTGGGAAAGAAGCAAAGCAGCTGGAAATTTAAGGGGGAGATTTTAGAAGCAAGAAAATTGTAGAAGGACTGAGATAATATACTGTTCACACATTCATGGCTCATTGTTAAATGACATGTGCACATGGAACTCTCTAGGAAGTACAAGCAAAGTTAAAAGCCTGGGAGACTTACTTATTTGCTGCAAGTTTGAATGAATTCTTTAACCCCTACATGGGTTGGGTGGCAGAGGGTGGAAGCTTCACTAGCTGTGAGTTGTCTATGTATAACTTCTGTCCAAATCATTGGTTAATCACAAAGCCATGCAGGCACAATAGAGATCCCCAGAGATCCAGGCAAACAAAAAAACAAAAATATGGAGCACAAATCTCACTGCTCTGCAGAGAAACAGATTAGATTTTCCAGTTTAGCACAAGCAAGTACATCACATATATTAAAATAGGAAAACCAACAATTTCAGAAGAGCAAAATAGAGTCCAGAGTCACTTTCTTAGAAGGCCTACCTTAAACACCCTATTTAAATGCAGTCCCATACTCTTCACTCCTTTCCTTATCTCCCTTTCACTTTTTAGCTATTCCAGTTTCTAAAATGCTATATGATTTGGTTATTTTATTTAATGTCTGTTTCCACCAACTAGAACATACGCCCCATGAGGACAGAGATTTTTTTTCTGTCTTGTTCACTACCATAGCTTGCCACACTTAATATTTCTTACCAAAATTTTATTGTTTGCCACTCAGTATATATTATCTAAATGAATAATAGTACAAGAAGTTATCAATTCTGTTCAGTTAGATTTTGGTTTGCAGAACCTTTTTTGTTTTTTTAAGTGAGTTATGTATACTCAAGGCTATAAAAGCACTGTGCTCAGTAGCTGTGTGCAGTATCTGGGGGTGAATATGAAGTTTGTTTTATTAGAATCTGGCCTTGGCTTATGGTTTGGCATGCCTGCTATATTGTAATTGATCTGCAGGAGCAAATGTAGTAAAGCCTGGATTGGTATGTCAGTGAGGGTTTTCCCTGACTCCCTCCCAACTCATTAAGGAGACTGGTGGGTCCCCACAGGCTGTCATCATGGTCAGGTGTGTTACATATGAACTTTCATGATGGCAGTAGACCTGGCACACAGGCAAGCCTTGGCCCTCCCTAGAGTGTTTTTAATAATGTGATGAATGAATGAAAACTTCCTCTTTGGAAGGCTGCTAATCCTTTTCTTTCATGGGATTTGTTTCAAAATCACTTAATGCATTGTGGAAATATTAGCAAGTCATTCAAGCTGTGGTGATAGCAAAATTGTACTCTTCTGTGTTGGCTTTCATCTTGAAAATTCTTTGCAAACATTGACTAGAGCCTCCAGCAATTCTTGAAGGCCACTTGTACTTTCTATATTTTCTTTTTTCAGAGGTTGGAGACAGAGGTTTGGCCTGTAGGTCATGTTTTTGCAAACTGTCTTCTCTTTTCTTTATCTACTTACATAGTAGAAGGAAGATAAGAATCAGGTCTTAAAAGTCAGGGTCTCCTGTTAGTAACTTCTCGAAGTGGGAATAATCCTGCTTTTTGTGTGTGTGATGATTAATTACTAGGGACATGGTATTAAGGGCTTTCACTCTGAGACAATACACAGTAGGATTAATCTTTTATGAAAACAGAAGTTTTGATTTATGGACATTCTTCTGTGCTAGAAAGAATCAAGGGATGAAATATTTGTTATAATAACAGCAAAATAAGCACAGTTCTGCTCACCTAGAATATTTCCACATGATATGTATACTGTGTCAGTAAGCATTGAGTTGAAATTATTTTATAATACCTGGGTATGTCCTTAAATTTTGAAAGTGAGACTATATAATACGTTTCTAGGAAAAAAAAAATATTGGATAAACAATTATATGCACTGAGTCTAGAAAATCATAGAAAATATTTCCTTTATTTTAACCTTTGATTTATTCTCAATCATACGAAATGAACCTTGGCTTATATTCAGAGGAGAATCTGTTCTCTTTAGCTTCACTACGTCTTCCTCTCTCATTGTGTAAGCATTGATTGAATGCCTAATAGCTGCTGGGACTAGAGCAGTGAACAAAATGAAGATCCTGCCTGCGTGGAGCTTACACTTAAACACTTACAGTATGTCTGTATATGCCAAGTGTTAAGTGTTGTGAAGAGGTCAGAGCCAGCCTCATAGATCAGGTGAAATTTGAGCAGAGACATGAAGAATGTGAGCGAGTGAGCCACGTGGCTGTCTGGGCAAGAGCATCCCAAGTGAAAGGAAAGCAAGTGCCAAAGCCCTAAGGCAGGAAGGTATGGAGCCTTCACACACAGCAAGGGGGCTGCCATGGCTGGAGCAGAGTGAGCCAGGGGCAGAGCTGTGTGAAATGATGTCAGAGAGATCGAGTGAGTGAGTGTGTGTGCACACACGTGTGTGTGCCCAGAGGATCAGGCCTCCATCTTTGGAAGCCTTTGCCGACATTCCCTTCTGCTGCCGGGCTTCTTACACGTGGCCCCTGGCTCTGTATTGTCTAGTTTTCTTCTTGATGCGGTGAGGCCATGGAGGGCGGGAAACAAGATCAGGGAAAAGAATTCAGGTTCTTTAACTTCTGTGTGTGCTTGTGGGGGATACGAGGTGGGAATTGAAGAAAAAGAGCAGCCTTGCAGTCAGTAAGGGCTCCAGAAGACATACAGATCTTTCTTTTGCTAGGATTAACCAGCTTTTTTTTTTTTTTTTTTTTTTTNAGAGGATCAGGCCTCCATCTTTGGAAGCCTTTGCCGACATTCCCTTCTGCTGCCGGGCTTCTTACACGTGGCCCCTGGCTCTGTATTGTCTAGTTTTCTTCTTGATGCGGTGAGGCCATGGAGGGCGGGAAACAAGATCAGGGAAAAGAATTCAGGTTCTTTAACTTCTGTGTGTGCTTGTGGGGGATACGAGGTGGGAATTGAAGAAAAAGAGCAGCCTTGCAGTCAGTAAGGGCTCCAGAAGACATACAGATCTTTCTTTTGCTAGGATTAACCAGCTTTTTTTTTTTTTTTTTTTACATCATTTTAGGCAATATATATGCTTACAGTCTTTGTTTCTTCTCCAGTTTATCAAAAACCATCCTTTGCCTTTCTACCTTGTTGTTAACCAGAGAATCAGAAAGGGGGCATAGTGTACTCCGTCCCGTTACAATTGTATTTATACTTATTTGAATTTTTATTAATACTTTAATAATTAACTTTACAAAGCTGCAAATTAACGCATGCGAGAAACAAAACAGCAGAGGTACCTCCACAAACCATTCCCCCACCAAATCCCACCCTCCATGGACTTTCTTTGAACAATTTTTTTCATGCATTTTTACATTTATTGAAACAAAACTAAATTCATTCTTTTCTAGAAGTTGTTAGACACTATTACAAATTGCACTTCCACATCCTGTTGGACTGTTCCTATAAGCAACTCTCAAAGTAGACGTTTGAATTTTGGCAAGGTCTTGTCCAGACTTGAGTGAGAGAGCTAGGATACAATCTAAATGTTTCTTTTATCTAGAAATAACAACTGAATGAATTTTGGGATTGTTTCTAGTTTGTTCTATTTTCATGGCATGAGAAATGTAAGACCTCTAGGTATAGTTTATTATCTATCCCAGAAGAGCTCGCTTGACATCTTTGAAAATTTAAAAGAGCTTGTCTTATCCTGTGACATTCCTTCATCTCCTCCTCCTTTCACACCCATTATTCTGTAGGAATACATTTAAGCTTATGTTACATAAGGTAGAGAACAATTTAGAAATTCATTATTGGATTAAGTTCTTTTTAACAATGAATTTTGAGGTGAATTTGCTCCCACCCTTTGTGATGAAGATAATTGCTCTGTGAAAATGTATGTTCCATGGAGATAAAGGAAATTTAAGCCACAAAAGCTGTTTATTCCATTCTCTAATATGAATATTGAATGTTTATGCCCCACAAGAACAACAGGCTGAAAATGCACTTGGGTTTTTCTTTACAACTCTTACAGACTTTATGTCACACTGTTGACTTGCAATAAAAAGTGACATATATCAGGAAAGTAGCCAGTCTAATTTGGATTGTTTAGGAGAGTTAATACCATTGGTACTATTCCTTATAGTTCCTTGTTTCCCATATCCTCTAATGTGGTTTCCCTGCATTACAGAGGAAACACCACTAAATTATAGTTAAGAGCAATTTATTTGGTATTGGTTCTTTGTTACATTCTCATAGGGTGTCTTGAGATTTTAAGGTATTTTTATACCTTTTATAATCTTGTAGCATACTTGTTAAAGGAAAACCTGAAGAAGGAGAAGGGTTAATGAAATCTGACTTTCCTAATAATGGCCTCAGTGATGGCATGTCTCTTGAGAATGGACATTGGACAGTGAAAATCCTACCCCCTCAACCCCCTTAAGTATGGGGCTTTGAGGGTTTTCTTTTCCTTTTTTTTTTTTTTTTAATTTTTGGTAGGGGTCATAGTTTTGTCCCCATCTATCTTTCCATTCTTAGTCTCCCACATCACTCCTTTGCAACCAAGAAAAATTGTAGGCTATAGCTCTGACACTTGGAAAATAACAAAATTTCAGGTCCAAATGAGGACAAATTTGCAACCTGGCCATTGGAAGTGACCACTAGTGACAACTTGGTGGAAATGGAAGGAGGAGGTGGGGACGGGGCTAATGCATCTCCTCACTTAGGCAGGCAGCTGTGCCCATCTCAGGGCGTCCCTCCATGCATTGCTCTTGATCTGCCTCCATGCTGGTCCATATCACAGCCCCTATCACCCCAGTC
>NW_007727048.1:43952-45005 GCF_000696425.1 Galeopterus variegatus
GTCAACTTTGGCCCTTAGATCATACTTCAAAGCTGAGATTTTCATTTATATCATTTATCTGGTTAGAGTTGGAAAATGAGCTTACTGCTTCATCTGGTGCAGTGTTGGAAACTAGAGAAGTTGGATTTGCATCTTATTTTAAGATATGAACATATTTAAGGATCTATTGTTGCTGCCTCTTTCCACGTACTTTTATATCATTGCTTTGCTAAATGTGATACAAATAATTTTGTGACTCGTGTTCTGTCATTCTAATTTCATTTGGTGGTCTCGCTTTAAATTCATGACCAGCAACCTCAAGTGAAAGTCAGTCTCCTCTGTGGAGGAGAGCGGCCCCTGGTTTCAGATCAAGAGACCTGAGGTGGGGAGGAGGGGAGGCTGTGGAGCACAGTGGTTAGCACTGACCTGAGCCTGAGGCCTGGCTCTGCCACTGACCAGCTGAATGAGCTCACCTCGCTGAGCCAAGTTCCCGCACCACAGTTGGAGGTTGGACCAGGGCAAGCCACGTTAAACACTCAGTACGGTGACTGCACATAGGGAGCATCAAATACCTGCCAGCTGTTTCCATAGTCTTTGTCGTTGTCATCATCATCATCACCATCATCATGAAATTGTCACAGCTTAAATCCAGGAGTACAATAAGGGCTCCTGTCTCCAGTTTGTAGAAACACTTAAAAAAAAGAAAACCAGTTGATTGCTTTTTTTGAGTCTATACATTTCAAGGTCCAGAAATGATCAGAGTCTATGTGTGATACTCCTGTTTCTTGTAAAAATTGATCCTCCCCTCACTCCCCACTCCCTTCATCCGCCACCTCAGGTAACAGCGAGCTTCTCTAAATTCCTGTCATAAGAGCTAATGCTAGTAACATACTTTCTGTTTTTAATGCTTAACCATAGTTTGGGAAGTGAGTGTGTTCACATGTAACAGAAGAGCAGAGTATACATAAAACTGCTCTGTTAGTTAAAACTGAATGTTTATCAAGACAAAGGAAATAGTGGCACATGTCACTGACACATTTGTAAGTGAACATTGGCGTTATCACCTAAAGCTCC
>NW_007727048.1:45518-55714 GCF_000696425.1 Galeopterus variegatus
ATAGTGGCACATGTCACTGACACATTTGTAAGTGAACATTGGCGTTATCACCTAAAGCTCCGAACTTTAGAAGTATTATGGACTCTTAAAGCTATGTGAAAATTTAGCAAAAATAAGTCCAGATTTAAGAAAAGAATCATTTTATTTTTTTCTTTTTGTTCTGAGAACCTCTTGCTGCCATTGCTGGACTTCTCCAGTGCCCACAGTGGTGGGGGTTGGAACCAAATAGACACTGGAAATGTGTTTCTTGCATTTCAAACAATTCGAGGCTGTTGAGCACAGTCTTCCCAAGGCCTTCCTTTTTGTCTGTTATTAATATCTCACCTGTGAAGATCTTCTCCTTGTTCTGGAGCTGAAACTTTTACAAGTTCTCTTTCTTTCCCCACCTTGTAGGTAATATACAGTTCAGTTGTACCTGGAGTAGGATGCATGGCTTGTGACCGAGGCCCGGCAGGAGTTTTTCCACATCATTAAATAATTTGTTTTATTCTTTGCCTTCCCAGGACAGTTATAATTTCACAAGTCACACTATTTAATAAGAAGATGAATTATGTTTATACCTCAATTGGAAGACTCATTGAATTTATTAATGAAAGAGACAGTTGTATAGTGAAAAAAGAGGTTTGCAGCCAGCCCTACCGGCTGTATTTTATTTCCTTGATGTGTGTGCTTTGTGAGTCTCAGCAGGATTTCATAGTCTATGTTATTATTTGCTTTTTCTCAGAGTAAGGGCCATCTTTTGAGAGGTAAGCTTAGTTTTTAACACTTGTTATTTCTCTTAACTTAATGATTCATATTCTCATAAAAGCAACTCATTATCACTCAGCTTTACAATGCTACTGATTGTTTTTAAACTCATCAAAAGGTCAGAAGACATTTCAGTAAATCCTAGAGCTATTCTGTCCTTTGCATTTTCATTCAGAGCATGAAGTTTCTATTGAAAGGAGCATACCTTTTTCTGTCTTGTTCTGAGAAAACCGTGAAATATATAATTAAGAGTCTCAGAGATAAAAGCAGCTAAAACAAGTCCCTCTGAACAGAAAGCCCATTGGAAATTGTTTATTGAGCTGGAAAATACAAAGGTGACTGAAGTAATTGATTGCCAGATTCTTTAGGTAATTAGCTATAAATTCAGTGCTCAAGGAGACTATAAAAAGATGGCAGACTGACAAGCACAACCTGGGGAGAATCACCCCACCCCACTAAAAACACACCTAAAATTCCTCGTTTTTACATATACATTGCCTAAAGAGGTAGCATAGAGTCTTCAAAAGAAAGCTAATTTGTAATATGAGCTTTAATGTTGATGTGTCTACATTATTACACATTAAAATATTGATGATCAGGTCTTCCAAATTCCTTTCTTGCTTGTAATATAATAAGAGACCAAATAATACGTATGATACCTAGAGTTGTTCAAGAAGGAAAGTGCCACCCATAGCCATGCATCTCCACATGGGGGCCTCAGTTTCAACTCTGAAATGGTATTTCTGAATTTACCCATTTCAGACTGTTTCCTCAACAGCATTTTCCATCTCAGTGTGTTCTACTAGTTGCCTGAGCCAAAATCCTTGGGGTTTCCTTGTTTCCTCTTTCTCTCTCTCAAATATCATATCCAACCCATCAAAAAATCCTGTCGAGCACACTTTCAAAGTTTAGCTACATGCTGACCACTCCTCACCACCTTCTCGGCTGTCACCCTGTCCAAGCCCCACCGTCTCTCACCTGGATTATTTCCAGAGTCTTCTAACTGGTCTCCCTGCCTCCAACCTTGTGCCAGTGGTCCAGTCTGGTCTCAACGCAGTGACCAGAATGATTATTTTTATTTTTGTTTTCATTTATTTATTTATTTATTTTTGTTGAATCTTAATTGATTATACATATTTTTGGGGTTCAAAGTTGACGTATGTCGAACAAATCAATATTATTCACATATATGTTATTACAAATCGTACTTATTCTTTATGCCCCTTGTCCAGTCTCTCCCCATCCCCCACTCCCTCCCCCCTCCGACAACCCTACATTTCTTCTCTCCTTCTGAAAGAGTAACAGTTACTCTGTTGATTTGTTGCCTAGATGATCTGTCCAGTGTTGAGAGAGGTGTGGTCAGGTCTCCCACTATTATCATAGAGCAGATGCTTCTTCTATCAATCTGGAATAGGCTTTGTGGAGAGAGACATCGTCTTCTTTTCTTTGGTGACTCTCCTTGTGTCAATACACTCAAGTGTTTGGTGGGCCATCTGTATGGTGGTTGTGGTGTCTAGTCACTTTTGCAGCAGCCGTGGCTTTTGTGGTGGTTGTGGTGGGCCACCCACATGGGAGTGGTGTTTGTGGCATGCTCCTTGCCTGGTTGCAGGAGGAGGGGCCAGTCCCTGGCTCCAAGCTGCAGGACCCTGACCTTGGGCAGGCCCCATGGCAGGGGCGGTGTGCCTGGTTGTGGGAAGAGAGATCAGTACCTGGCTCTATCTGATTTTACATTCTAAGATGTTGTTGCAGAGCAGTTGGGTGGGAGGGGGAGAAGGGAAGTGGGGAGGACATAGGGTGGGAGAAAGAGGAAGTTGGGGGAGTAAAATTGAGGCCCATGGCACCCCCTTCATTCCTGCAGGGGAGACCAGGGGGCTTCCAGTGGTGGCTTGGTCATTGCTGGGCTGGATGTAGATGTCAAGGGGTTGTGGCTGAAGCCCTTGGTCCCCCACAGCCCTGGCTTGGGAGACCGGGTGCTTCCAGTGTTGGTTTGATGGTCATTGTTGGACTGGTTGCAGATGTCCAGAGGGTGTGGCCAAAGCTCTCAGTCCCCTCATTGCCCCTGCTTGGGAGCCTGGGGTGTTTCCTGCAGCAGCTTGCTGGTCATCGCTGGGCTGGGTGCACATGTTGGGGGGGCATGGCTGAGACCCTTGGTCCCCCCACTGTTCTGGTTTAGGGGCCTGGGGAACTTCCTGCAGTGGCTTGGTGGTCATCACTGGGCTGGTTGTGGGTGTCGAGGGCATGGCTGAGGCCCCCAGCCCTCCCCTCTCCCTGGCTTGGGGTCCAGGGATCTTCTAGTCCTTCTAGGTTTTATAGGTGTTCTTTGGTGATGTGAGACCTTTACTAGTTAATATCAAACTTTGTCTCTGCTCTGTGGGTATTTTGATTTTTCTTTCAGTTGTGTTGGATTATTTGCTGTTCCCACCACTTATATTCTGCACTAGAACTAATTTGTTGTCCTTTGCTTACTTCTAAAATGAGGGAACTTCCTGTGGGGACCAGTACTTGAGCTCTGTGGTTGAGCTAAATTGATGCTTTGCTGCTGATTCCCTGGAGAAGGCTTTTTGTGCAGCACAGGGTTTAATTGTTGACCTTGTAAACACTTCCAGGTCTTGTGAGTTCTGGTACACCTGGTTGTGTGGAAACTCTGGTCTGGGCCTGAGTCTTTTCAGCAAACTGCACCCCCTGCAGTTGTATTCCTGACCAGTCTCCACTGAGTGGTCCTCTGCTAATTGGGGGGCGATCAGCTGTCCTTGCTGTGCCCCAGTGCTCTCCCTATGGGCCCGTTTCCCCCACTGCCCATGCTCCAAATGCTGCCCATGGGACAGGCCATGCGCTGGTCCCTTGTGTGACTCACCGGCCTCTGAGTGGCTCCTTTTTTCAGTTGTTGTGCCTCTTCCCTCCTATGTGGGTCCACGGGAACCCTGTTAGTGGTCTTGCTGGCCTGGAGGCCACCAAGGCCCTCTTCTCCCTGCCACCTCTGAGCAACTTCATCCAGAGGGCAGAACTGCGGCTTTTGCCAGCTCTTGCTCCCAGTGCTTGACAGCTACAGCCTGGAAGTGGCTGGGGCTCAAAATGGTCAGAGCTGTCCTTTCTTTCTCTCATCCTGGCTTCTCCTGCCTTCATGCACTCCATAGGTCTCCCCTCCTCTTCCCCCCGAGCTCTAGCAGCCCCAGCTTGGCTGTCATTGCTTTTTAGTAGTTGTAAATGGGTTGATTTGTGGGAGAAAGTGGCGTGGGGAAAAGTCTGCTCCGCCTTCTTGACTGGAAGCCCAAAACAGAATGATTATTTTTAAATGTAAGTCAGATCATGTCCCTCTTATGTTTAAAATCTCCTAGTGGCTCCCTATTTCTGTCAAAGTAAAAGTCAAAACCTTTATAATGACCTAACGGGTTCTGCGTGCTCTGGCCGCATCCCGCCCCCTCCCCATTATCTCTCTTGTTCCTTCCTGAACTCATTTCCTACAATGAAGTGAGAACTATGGCTGGACTCCTTCATCTCCTTCAAACCTTGCCTGGTGGCCACCTTCTCAACAAGTCTACTCTGACCACAGTGTTGAGAATTGCAGCCCACTTCTTGCCCACCTTACCAGGATCTATCTCTCTCTCTCTCTCTGTCACTCTGTGTGTGTGTGTGTGTGTCTGTCTGTCTGTCTGTCTGTCTTCTCTCTGGAAGGGCAGGGGGGATTTTTTGTTTGTTTATTTGTTTGTTTTTAATGGGGGTGGTGATGGTCTCTTTTACTCACTGATGTATTCCAAAGAGCCTAGAATAGTGTCTGGAGATGAGAGTGATTGATTGCTAAATTATTTAAGTGACTACCTCTAACTACATTGCCCAAAGGGACTATCTCTTTTGATGGCAACAAAATGTATTTGTTGAATGAATGAGTAATCAGTGACCATGTTTTGCTAAGAGAACCATTGCTGAGAACGGGAAGGTTTTCAAGAGTACTTTGAAAAGGCAAATGAACTGGATGGAATTGTCTGATAGCACCCTTCATCATGTGCCTGCCCCTGTACTTTCTGGGTCTTTCTTTCATAGGCAGAGGCCAGGATTCTGAGTAGTGTGACCAGTTGCAGTTAGCAGCCACATGCACAGCTCTGTGAAGGAAATGGAAAATGATCTTAAAATCTGACAAGGTATTTAGAGACAAGCAGAATAAATTTGTAGAGAATATGTAGGTGCAGGACAGTGCATTTGGAGAGGAAGAGCTTAGAGGACAACAGTAAGACAAACTATCAGATAATCAATTTATTGACCACTCACTGGCTCCAAACAATATACTGAGTGTGGAGAATACAGGTAGAATACGACCCAGCACTGCCTTGAAGAGCTTGATTTTCCCACTTTCATTCCATCCACCCCACCTCTGAGAAAATTATTCTTGTAAATGCAGATATGATCTAAACATTCCTCTCACTTCCCAAGAAACCTTCCTGCTCTTAGGACTTATCCCAGCTGGGGCCAAGACTGTGCAGATGGATGGCTTCATAAAGCTCTCTAAAAGTCTAGTGATTTTTTTATGTAGAAAATCGTGATCAGCTATTTTTCATCTCTACCAAGGACAGAACAGCAGAAAATGTGCTTCAGCTGTAGCATGAGGCTGTAGCTGGGAGGTAGTAAAACATTGTCAGACAGCGAGATGATTTTTTAGAACAGGTTATAGAAATTCCTAAGGTAGAGACTTTTAAAAACTTCATTCTGCTGGAGTAGTTTATACCAGCATTTCTCAAAATATGTTGTAGCATTATACAGGCTATTAAATATGGCTACTATAAATAAAGATTTTATAGCTAAATGCATTTCAGGAGCACTAGGTTTTAAAGAGTCAAATATATTTTTTTACTGGAGGACTTCAAAAAGCCTTTACCTTGCTCTAAGCCTTGTGAATTTCCAAAAAAGAGTGTATAGTAAATGGCATTTGTCAAATTTATTTGAATTTGGAACTCCTTTTTTTAGGGGTTTCTTGCAGATCAGTGTTCTCACAACATGCTTTGGGAAGTACTGACTTAAATATACGAAAGTGTCTGGGTAAGTGGACTTTGAGTGTCCATTCATGGCAAATTTAAACATTTTCCTGCTTGACTTCTTCATATCTTCAAAAACAACCACCACAACAGCATCCACAAAATAATTTTTATACTGCTATCTCTTTAGCAGTACCACCGGAAAAAGGGATTCCTTTGAAACCATTTCTTTTATAGTTTCCAACCAGGCAAGAGCAAGTGAAAGACATTCCTTGAGACTGATTCACGGAATTTTATTTTTCATTCTCTCGAGGCTGTAATTAGAAATGTGTATGTGTGTATTTGATACAATGACTGTGATTGCTAAGAGTAATGATGGCATGAAGGACACTGCAAGGCCATCCATAAAACATTACAGTTTGGGGAGGCAGGTTATCACCTAGAATAACTGATTCACTGGTATATTAAGTGTCAGTTGCCAAAGTTAAGGCCAAAGTGGCATCACATGTATCTCACCACTTACATTTTTCCTTATAACTGGAGTAAGTCAAACATTGTGTCTTCACCTGCTTGACATGATTGAAAGGAAGGCTCGTGAGAAAGTGCTCTGCACCTTACCTGTGTGGAAAGCGAGCTGTTCCTGCCTCAGAACACTGTTCCATTCTCCTCAGGGGAAAACTTTGGTGGTAGGTCCTTGGAGGACAGCTGGAGGACAGAGGGACTTCCTCGAGCTGCGTGGTAAGCCACTGTGTGGCTGCTAATAAATAGATGCACTTTTGGCAGAATTTCATCTCAAACTTGTTTTCATTTTTGTGTCCCATCTGGCTCCAATTGCTAGAGGCCACTGGTATTTACAAAAGGACCTGGCAACTTTAAAGGGCTAAATTGGCTCTGTTGGCTTGTAACTCCGGACTCTTGCATTTAATATTAAACAATGATTAATTGGGAAGAACATTCGTTAATGTCTGCCTCTCTGGCATTGCCTTGAAAATTCTTTCCATTCCAGTGCACCACAATTCCTTTTGACATGAGTGAGTTTGGCCAGTGAACTCTAGTTTTCTGCCTGTTATAGATTTAGGTTCTCTCTATGACAGTGTCTTCTCTTGGGAATAATTCAATGCCAAGGCTTGTTGAAGGAACACATGTTCACCCTTTGTTTTTCTGTCAAAAATGTTTTTTTCTTCTACCTTGTAAGACTTTCCCAGGAAAAATATAACTCCCAACTAGTGATTGAGTCAAGTTCATGCTTTTTATCTTTATGTCAAGCCTCATGTAGATCATGTAAAGCTTCCTTTCTTCTATATACACTTTAGAGATTTGGGTTGTTGCCATTTGGTGAAAATCAGTCCTTTTATGCATGCATCTTCCATGCTTTAATATAATGAAAATAGATGTGTGTGTGCATATGTGTGTATGTGCCTGAACTCAGAAATTTACAAGTATTTGATACCGTTTAAAAACACAGGACCTTTGTTTCTATCCTTTGCTACATTTCATTAGTCCATTAAATTTGCCCTTTTAAGCTGTGGTAGGCAAGCTGTCTGAATGTACAGGTAAAGGTGAGGGAAGAGTGCTATGCAATCATGTCAGTTATTTATGAAAAGAGCCTTTTAACCATCTCTGTAGAAACAAATGATCCATCAGGCTTTTGTCACCATATGTTTCAGAAGTAGGAAAGAGAGTTTTGTCCAGTGAGATGCACTATATTTTTGTTATAGAAGGTATTTTGATTTTGGATGAGTTCATTGAGAGGTAACAGGAATCAAGTCTACCGTTAATTGTCACTCCTCCAGAAGTGCAATCATGCAGGTAAATCTCACTTTTTTTTTTCTTTTTTAACTTTTAAGAGAAAAGTTTACTAAACTTGTTACTTTCATATATACTAACCTGGAAGTAAGCCAAACATATCTCTGTAGTTTGTTTAATAAAGTATGATGAATTACTGTCTTTAGGAAATGCTGCTCTAAAATATTTAGATCTTCACTAGGTGAATGAAACTGTGTGGATTTTTAATGGATCCTTATTAATTTTAGATTATAGGACAAAGGGACTATCTTCTATGTGACAATTAGAAGTGGGAAGATGGATCATGCCTTTAGGTGATCATGACTCACTGTGTGAAAAAGTAAAACATCTTGTCTCTTTCTTAACAAAAAAGAAGTCTATAGTAATCCTGGTTTGGAAGACTTTGGCAGAGTCCTTAACAGAAGTATTTGAGAAACAGCCATGCATAGAAGACCATTCTGTCAGGCATGTACATGTTCATAGACAAAACTATTTATGAAAATGCATCTGATTAATCCTCTGCTTCTGTTTCCTTCACTTTATCAATGCTAGATTCACTCATGACTTTACTTAAATCCATCTTGGTTTCTCATTGAATCCTTACAAAGGGAAAAAATGATTAATTGCTCTTGCCTTGCTCCCACACTAGGTCACCTTATTAAGTATTAGATCTTGACCTAGGATTCTGTGGTGTTCCTTGTGGAACAGTCATCTTCCATGTTGCCAGCCAGAGCTGGATGTGGTAACCGTGAGGCACAACCTGAGCACCTAGGCAGTGGCCATGTTCTCTGTCTCCATCCGTATTAGTCCATTTCTGTTGCTTATAACAAAATACCTGCAACTGGGTGATTTATAAGGAAAAGAAAGTGTATTACTTACAGTTTCAGAGGCTGGGACATCCAAAGTGCAGAGAACACATCTAGTGAGGGTCTTGGTGGTGAGTTCAGTGACACTGGGTATCACAGTGTGAAACAATGGAGCAGCGAGCAGAGAGACAGACAGACTCTCCTCTTCTTTAAAGCCCTCAGAACCACACCCTGACCACCATTATTAATCCATTCACTATGGCACAGTCCTACAATCTAATCACCTCTTCAAGGCTCCACCTTTCAATTACCATAAAAGGATTTCCCACCTTCTTAAGAGTCCTGTGGGGACCAAGTTTCCAATATGTAAAACTTGGGTTACACAGTTCAAGCTTCAGTGAGTTTTGGGGGTACATAATTCAATCCGCTACACCACCTTTGCTCCAGACAGGCTCATGGCACAAGATTGAGCTCCCACTCACATTTTCTCTCTTAGTTTTCTTGCCATCCTGTCTAGTGCACCTCTGACCCTCCTCAGGACAAGGCCTCCCCCGAAGCCAGCAGTGTCTGCTGGGGGTCACCGATGTACCCCACCCAAGCTCCTTCTTTCTCCTGAGACCACTCAGTTAGCTTCCATCTCAACACAGGAACACACACCTCTTGAAGCAACACCACTCTTTTGATTTTCCAAATCCATCTATCTGAGTAAATACTATAATGGATATGTTACAAGATTAAGTGATTGTCTTTCCTGGAAGACCCATGTGTAAATAGTTAGTTCATAGATGAACAGTTGAATATTAAAGAGAGAAGCTTACAGTGATAACCAGTTAGGAGTGTGTGTAGATTTAAAATTTGGAAGGCCTTCATCCCACTTAGCCATCCACTTAGCTTGTTCATTGTGCGTCTGTGGTCTCTGGATTGTGGATGTTCTTTTACTTGCCTTCCGAAGAAGGGCAGTATCATCACAGTGTTTGATTTCTCATGTCAGAAGTGGTTGTTATCCTCCCCTCATGCCTTTCTCAAATATAATATTCATTTCTAATTCAATAGGTAACATCTGTCGAATAATGTCCTATCCCATCGTGGTCAGTGGACATGTATATATGTTCGTTCTTTCAGAGGTTGGGTGTCAGGATAAGCAGATGGACTATCTCGAACTGTCCACAAAATCATTCAAATGAAACACTAGAACAGGAACATGGATTCTGTGCACAGGTCCCGCTGCATCCCTGTAGATTGTAGAATACTTGTGCTTGCTTTTTTCTGGCAAAGCAAACCAATGTCACCCTTGTTAGAGACCCTGAGGGTTGAGATTTTCTAGATTACCTCACTTGGCTGCCTCCAAATTGCTGGGTCTTATCTGCTGTCAGTGCGTTTCTGCTGCAACATCACATGGTAGTGAAGGGCTGAAGTTCCTCCCCACACTTGGCATTAGCTTTGGATTTCAAAGCCACCTGGACTGTGGGAAAAGGACAGGCTTTGGAGTGCGTCAGAAATCAGTTTGAAACCCTTGCTTCTCAGTTGATTGGATCAACTGAGCTCTCTGAACCCCAATTTCCTCATCTTCAAAAATGGGAATAATTATACCTGCATTGTAATATTATCATGAGATCTCAGTGGAACAGTATAAGTCAGGTGTCTGGTGCATGGTGTGTGCTTGAGAGAGATTTGTTTTTCCCTGTCCTCTACCACTTGCAACTTTCCAGGTGGTTTTACTGCCCCCTCAGCATGTCTCATTCCTATAGCACACATAGTAATTTATAAGTTGAACAGGACTTTAGAAGATACCTGGCATACCTCTTTCTGTCACCTCTCTAGTCTTTCTCACTCGTTTTTAAATACATAGCTTTCTCGTGCCTTTTTCATGTTTGTTCAGAACCACAGAGATTAA
>NW_007727048.1:56241-57818 GCF_000696425.1 Galeopterus variegatus
TCCCTGTCCTCTACCACTTGCAACTTTCCAGGTGGTTTTACTGCCCCCTCAGCATGTCTCATTCCTATAGCACACATAGTAATTTATAAGTTGAACAGGACTTTAGAAGATACCTGGCATACCTCTTTCTGTCACCTCTCTAGTCTTTCTCACTTGTTTTTAAATACATAGCTTTCTCGTGCCTTTTTCATGTTTGTTCAGAACCACAGAGATTAAGAAAGTTTATTTCTGACTTCCCTCATGTCTCCATAAATTGCTATAAGAATTTCTTTCAAATCAGGATAAGATTTCTTTAGCAACATTTTTCTAATTTACTTAATTCCCTTAACTCCATACTAGTGCTTGCTTAACTTAAAGGGAATGGAGTTTTTTGCACTAGACTGATGTTTTCCAATAAGTTACCTTCTAAAACATGTTTGCTTTTATTTTTCTTTAAACATTTAAGAACACACTTAAGCAGAATGTAACTGACATTTTCAAATAGAGTTGTGAATTAGTTTATTTGCAATTAGCGTAAAGCAATCTGAGAGCTTCACTGTTTCACTTCGTTTAACCCTGAAAAGTAATTGTTTGTTCTTGTGAGATAAGAAGTTTTAAGCTCAGGAAATAGCATTTGCAAGAAGGTTCAGACTGTTGATTAAAAACAAATCAAACAAAAAACTCTGTGGAAAAAAAAAAAAAAATGAAGTCCAGAACCAAAGACCAGAAATCTAAAACGTCAGTTTCTGAATACTCTGAATTTAATCTCCTCCCGCTCTCTGTTCATTAGCGCATCTGGCAGTGCCTCTTGGCGAAGAAAGTTTGGCATGGGAAAAAGCAGTGTTGAAATTGGCTCCGAGAAGACACAGAATATACAAGTGTACTTTTGTCTCTGAGGGGATATAATTTTTTCATTCATTTCCCCTTTTAAAATTTTACTCCCCGTGCACTTATGAGTAAACTTTAGGGCTCGTGAAAGAGAGGAAATGATATCACCAGCTTGAGCCAAGCAGCGTGTGGGTTGGCAGCTATGCTGCTGAGATCCGAACCTAAGCCATTTTCTGTCCCAGCTCAGCTTATCACATTGTTTTCAGACTAGAGGGAAAAAGTACATGTCTACATTTGAGAGGTGAATTATGCTCATGTCACAGGAGACTGTCCTTAAACCTCTCACAGTGTGGCATTGTGGCCATTTGTTCATGAATCAGAGTCCCTGTTGAATGTATAATCACCGAGGAATGAGGCAGCTGTATCTGAGTCTCTGAGAATTAGCTTTTAACCTTTCTTATTCTCTCTGCCCCTAAGACAGCCCCACGATTCCTCTTGCCCTCTGTACACTGTCATGAAGTTCAGATTCCAGATGTTGTTTGAGTCCTAAGAAGTGGTGTGTTGCATTTGATATCATAACAGCAGTAAACATTCAAAACTTCCTCTTCTGCAGCCACCAGAAGATTGGTCTCAACCTCGTTTGCCAGATAAAAAATGTCTCTTCAGATTGATGTTTGTCCTTACTATTTTTGTACAACATTTAAAATTTTTTACATCTCAAGATGTCAAGAAAGGACCCAGGCGGGGGGGTGGGGGAGGGGGGCTGGGGG
>NW_007727048.1:57979-62752 GCF_000696425.1 Galeopterus variegatus
ATAATCACCGAGGAATGAGGCAGCTGTATCTGAGTCTCTGAGAATTAGCTTTTAACCTTTCTTATTCTCTCTGCCCCTAAGACAGCCCCACGATTCCTCTTGCCCTCTGTACACTGTCATGAAGTTCAGATTCCAGATGTTGTTTGAGTCCTAAGAAGTGGTGTGTTGCATTTGATATCATAACAGCAGTAAACATTCAAAACTTCCTCTTCTGCAGCCACCAGAAGATTGGTCTCAACCTCGTTTGCCAGATAAAAAATGTCTCTTCAGATTGATGTTTGTCCTTACTATTTTTGTACAACATTTAAAATTTTTTACATCTCAAGATGTCAAGAAAGGACCCAGGCGGGGGGGTGGGGGAGGGGGGCTGGGGGTGTGCTGAGGCCAGCTCTGATCAGCGTACATGAGCCAGAGTTCTGACCCTTCTTTGGAATCCACATTTCTGCCTCTGTACGCATGTTCTCACTCTGCTGATCTATCAGTCTGAGCCCAGGCAGGAAACACATGGCATGGCCAGTGAGTGATTAAAGAGGGTTTATGAAGGGATCATTTGCAATGATGTGCGCAGGGCTAGTGGAGCCCACATGCAGTGGCGACGCCTACCAAATGGCCTGGAGGGGCGAAGGAGGGGAACAGACACCAGCACCTGGGGAGAGCTGTAGCCGTGGAGGGAAACCCAGACAGGAGCTGTGCCTGTCTACAGGCGACCTCTGCCACTGCCAGACAGAGGTGGAGGTGGGAGAGGCTGTTAAAGTTCAGATGAAAACAGATACAACAGTGAGGGTCCAGGGGGCAGGAGAGCAGCTCAGGGCTCGTGCAGCATCCCAGGAGCAGTGAGTTAAAGGGACATTGGTACAGAGCTCAGACAGATTTCTGTTGCCCGAAACAGCCAGTTCTTCTGTTCTTTTTCCTTTAGGTTGACGCTGTCCATTCTTGTCGTAAAGGCATTCTTCTTGGCCTCTGAGTTAGAGTGTTGACGATGAGATCAGTTCCCCCTCCATCTGATGCAGTCTGTGTTGTCATCAGCCTTAATGGCATCAGTACACACAAAGACTTTGTGGATTCAAAGTTCATGATATTTTAAATAGACCCGAGACTTGGATTTGCTCAAACAGAGGCTCACAGATACATTTCCTGTGGATAGCAGTTGGGGTGTTTGCCAGGTTTCTAGACAAATTTAAATATGTGTTTAAAGAAATCCCTAGTCTAATGGAGGAAGTAGACCCATAAACACATATAGAAAGGAGAGCCTAATAAGCACTCAGTTGTACCAGTTTTCAGCTTGGCAAATGCCTTAATCCTAGAGCTGAAGAGGGGAGCTTTACTGTCATCACCTTCCCCAAGGACTGATAAATTGGATGCAGACAGCTAGATCCTAGGGCTGCCAAATAAATCCTTAGGACTGAAATATAACTGTGCAATTTGTAGAACTGTGTGAACACACTCATGCCCTAAATGCACTATACTATTTCTCTGAAAACTGTTCAGAGGTGAGAGAAAATATTATAATGGTAATGATAATAATAATTACTACAATGAGCCTATCGTCCACCTGTTGTCTGTATTGAATTGGGCAGGGAGGACTCCTCTTTTCGTTATCACACACACTGCTGGCCAGAGTGCACATGTGTGTATCTAAGTGTGTGTGTGCGCATGCATCTTCATCTGTGACTTGTGCTTTGAAAGGTGAACTGGGAGTAAGAAGAGGAGAGAGAAACCAGAGGCTACCAGGCTAGACTCAACTTTTGGAGCTGAATTTGCTCTGGGGCAATTTATGGTTCTGAGAAAAGTCCCAGCGCTTCCCATATCTGTGCTGCCAAATGTGTGGCTGTGCTGACGGTGGCTGAGCGTCAATCTGGGCACCCTTAGAGGGGTGTTCAGACAAGATTTTTTTACCTCTTCGCAGCTCAGAGGGATGCTATTTTGTATTCCTCTCAAGCCAGAACAGACAAGTCAAACCTAACACCCATCATAGTGAATCTATCACACATTTTTCCTACAGATGCAATAGGTATTGATATCCTTTCTTTTGTCTAACTGATCATCAAATGAAAGCTCAGAAAAGTAAATTAATTTAGCTGAGGATGCACAATCAGACAAATAACGTGTATTATAATGGCTGTATTATTAGCTCTTTTAATTCTCGTGTCCCTTCTCTCTCTAGTATGATTTGGAATAAGTAAATTTCCATTTGCCCTTTTTTCCTAGAAATGAATGCCCTGTGTGTATTTTGGAAAATACCACAAATTTTCATATCCCCCCCCCCATATATTTGGTTAGAGTTTTATTTGAATCTGTTAGGCTGAAATAAGCTATAAATTATTTATCTGATTTTGTCACATAGGTGATCCAGGAATTCAGAATTGGGTTTCCTCCCAGTCTTTCTCGCTACAGGAAATTCAGCATGTCCATGACATATTTTTTCCTAACTTCGCAACTTTCTGCTTAGCATACGTGCTGGTTAAGGAAATATGCTCTTGAATATTTTTAAACCCTCTTGACTGAATGGGAAGGAGGGAAGACAAAGAGTTTTGTCATTAATTTAACTTGAAGATAAAGAATTTTTTCATGAATACTAATTTTCTCAAAATAAAATAAAATAATAAAACTTCATTGAGTGTGGGTACTGTGCCGCAGTCTTCAATTTAATACTTTAAAAACAAAGAAACACCCTCTGTAAGACCAGGCAGCACACAGTGGTGGCCTCTAAGCTCACAGCTCACAACTTGGATAACATGAATTTTTGTGCTCAAGAATTTTTTGTAATGACCCTATCCCACAACCCCCCGAGCCTGTCTTGTCATATTTTATACTTGAGGATGGAAAGGCTAGAATACTTGCCGAAGGTGACTAATAGTGTATTGGTGGCAGGGCCACAACTCGAGTAGAGGCATCAACCGTGCACACTCACTCACTTCTCTTTCTATGCGTGAGTGATCCTTTAGTAGCTCCCCTCTAGGTGAAGGTCAATTCCACAGCAGGGAATACAAGACCCTCATGATCTGTCACCTGCCGACATGTCTAGTCTCATTCCCTGCTTTGTATGTTCCGTATCTTCTCCCTGGAATGTGCCTAACTGCCCTCAAAATTTGTCCGCCTTGCAAGCATTTATTCATTTTTTAAGCCCAATTGTCACCTGCATTGGGAAGCCCTCTCTACCACTACCCTCCTTCCACTCAGTTTTCTCTCTTGCCTGATACGTTCATAACTTATTGGCCCTGAGCTAAGCACAGTCATGCTCAGTGAACACAGCCGCCAATCTCCCTGCCCTGTGGAGCTTACAGTCTAATGGGGAAGGCAGACGTTAATGACAGTAAACACACAGAAAAATGCATAATTACAACTGAGGTGTACAGACTGTACCCACGCCTGAAGAACCCGGTGGAGAAGCAGATGAGCACACCACATTGTGACTTTTTAATCTGCGCATCAGTCTTCTGGGCGAGGCAGATCACTCCGTGACTCTACCCCCATCCCAGTGTCCCCAGCACCTTGGGGATCCTGCCCACGGCAGGGGCTCGGCAAGTGAGGAAGAGGCAGAGGCTGGCATGTGCCCCACCTGATACCTGCCTCCAGGATGTAGGTGCCTCTGAATCTGCTGGTGGCTGCTTGGCACTCAGGGTTCTGCTGAGTTAAGGACGTGAGGAAGGCAGCTTTGGGCAGGTGGGAAGGTTGGTGTTGGAGTGAGAAGGTGATGCCTTTTCAGATCCCTGATGCGCTCTTCTCTCACGACCCAGATGAGGGGCCCGGAGGCGGCTCATTGGGTAAAACACTGGCCAGGGACATGGACAACGGCCTGATCGGAGTTCTGTTTATGCCGCGCTCTGAATTCTTCATTCTTGGGATGAATTAATGTGGTGTATTACATTCTCTGTAGAAACCTCTTTGGGGAGACACGTGAATGCTTTTATAAGAAGTATTTTGGCTTCTGAAGAGTCAAAAGAAGTGATCAACTATCTCTAATAAATAAAAGTGCACCAATGAAAAGATCAACATACTGTTCATTAATAGGCTCAGTTAATGAGAAACGCTTGGCAAGACACTCATTTTGGGAATTTATTTTCAATTTTAGCAAGAAATTCTTGCTATTTGATGTCACAGGAGTCTTGTGAAGATGTTTATTCTTTTTTTAATTATGTACGTCAACTTCTCAAATTTAAATGTAGTTTGTAAACTCAAAGTATGGTCTAAATTACAAAGATAGCTTGCAGCTTTTAAATAAAATGAACTTGCTTCATTTTTTACATTTTTTTGTCATAGAAATATAACATCTGTTGCATCCACTTGAGTTGAATGCTTGTTATGTAAAAGAGCATTTTCTTTGCTCTTTTAATTCTAAAGAGTATGGTCCTTTTAAATAAAAATGAGATCATTACTTATGGAACCATGAATTACTTAAGGGAAACTGTCCAAATCATATGGAATTGCTCTCTGAAATTTTATCACTCTATATGTTATAGTCAGTAAAACAAAGACTAATAAAATCCAGGTGACAAATATTCCAAGATGTTTTAAAGTTTTTACATTGTATACTTAAAGTATTTGTAGCTTTTATTAGGGAGTTTTATTTATACTTGTGAAATTCTTTTTTAAAAAAATTCTTTTCTGATTATTAAAAGTAATAGAGTATTTTAAATGTTAGTGGGAAACAAAAATTGTAATATGGAAAATTCTGTTCAGTTTTCTTAATTTTTTTAAAAAAAGAAAAAATAATATCATTCAATACATCAAGATCTGTTTGAAATAGAACTCTCTTCAAATGCGTCAGTACCA
>NW_007727048.1:62801-63678 GCF_000696425.1 Galeopterus variegatus
TAAAAAAGAAAAAATATCATTCAATACATCAAGATCTGTTTGAAATAGAACTCTCTTCAAATGCGTCAGTACCATATATACACATGAAAGTACAAACTTTTTTACAATCTCCATTACAACATATTACTAGTAATAAACAGAAATTTTTTCTGTTAATTATTAAGTGACAGAAAAATCTCTACGAATTAATATATACAATATTAGGAAAGGTTCTTTATCAATTTAATAAATTACTACAATGATTTTTTATTCCAAGAAAATCCGTGGGATACATACTTGCTTATTGGCTTAATTTGGGAGGTGCTAAGAAATGCTTCAGCTCAAATGATCCCCTTCATTAGTGCCCCAAATTTTACCATTAGCATTTAATTTTCTGTGTGCTAAGCTTTGCTTCTCCTGGTTGGCTTTGTTGTTATTGTTGTTTAAATGCATTCTGTTTCTGGGAAGACATAATTAAATTCTCCATGGTGCCACTGTGTGCTTGATTCTGTCCAGCTGCTTTGCTCTCTGGAAACGAGGTGCCCAGGATAATTCTGAAAGGAGCCAGAACCAAGAATCAGGGATGCTGTGGGGCCAGCCCAGAACAATGGGCAATGGTCACTGACCATATTTTGCCAATATCCCATGTTTCTGGGTGGTAAATGTGTGAATGTTTTGATGTGCCAGCAGTTTTAGCCTGTGGGCTTTCTCTGTGAAATCCAGCACATTGATCAAAAAGTTTATATTGATCTAATCTATTCATTTTTAAAATGAGAATTTAAAAATGAAAGAGACGGTTAAATGCTGACTGAAGTAGAATTAAAAATTAATTTGTCCTTCATTATTGTGTGTTTCAGAGACTGGAGCACAAGGAAGTTTTAGTGGGCTTGTTGTTCCT
>NW_007727048.1:63732-66157 GCF_000696425.1 Galeopterus variegatus
ATTCTCCATGGTGCCACTGTGTGCTTGATTCTGTCCAGCTGCTTTGCTCTCTGGAAACGAGATGCCCAGGATAATTCTGAAAGGAGCCAGAACCAAGAATCGGGGATGCTGTGGGGCCAGCCCAGAACAACGGGCAATGGTCACTGACCATATTTTGCCAATATCCCATGTTTCTGGGTGGTAAATGTGTGAATGTTTTGACGTGCCAGCAGTTTTAGCCTGTGGGCTTTCTCTGTGAAATCCAGCACATTGATCAAAAAGTTTATATTGATCTAATCTATTCATTTTTAAAATGAGAATTTAAAAATGAAAGAGACGGTTAAATGCTGACTGAAGTAGAATTAAAAATTAATTTGTCCTTCATTATTGTGTGTTTCAGAGACTGGAGCACAAGGAAGTTTTAGTGGGCTTGTTGTTCCTGGTGTTCCCGTTCATTCCAGCCAGCAATCTCTTCTTCAGGGTGGGTTTTGTGGTGGCCGAGAGAGTCCTTTACATGCCTAGGTAATTATTGTACGTGATTTCCTCTTTGTGAGACCTCTGTCTCCGACATTGTTGGTTCCAGAGAGACAGTCTTTTGTGTGTATAACAATCAGATCCTTATGGAGCTAAGGTTTTTATTACCTTAGCTTTGAAAACAGCCATACAGAAGGTTGGATAAGATCAAGTTTGAGCATATATGCTCTATTTACAGTGGTTTACCTCTAGCTGCCTCTATACAGTTAAATGTGAAATATTGGCTTGAATATATTCAGGACTTCAGCAGTAAGAATTTACCATAGCATCTTTTTCCAAATATGCTACATTAAACATAATTATTTTCTAAAAATATGTATTGATTTGCATAAAATTATTAATTATGTTCAGTATCATAATGGTAATTAACTTATCTTCTTCTTTCCTGTTTTCCTCCTCTTTCTTTTTCCTTTAATTTAAAAATGGGAACAACCTCAAGAAAATTTGTCCTTGAAAAAAAATGATTTAAAAATCATAAAGGATGTTCAAATATGTGTGATTACATAAGGCTATTTAGCTCTGAATATTTGAACTGTGCTGAAGATTGTCTATTCTCTGTCTTATTCAGATCTCATCATTCCAAGGCCACTTTTCTTTTCAGCTGCCTGAAAATGTCACTGAATCATGAGATAGTCTTGGTTCTTCCATTTATTGACTGTGTGGCCTTGAGCAAGACATGAAGCTTTTTTGTACCTGGGTTTTCTCATTTTTGAAATAGAAATTTTAGTAAACTCCCTAAAATTAATATTTTGGTTTACAAGACTGCCTGTTAGAAAAGTTCATTCTTCTTCTACAAGTTTCCTGATAACTTCCATTAAGTTCTATAATTATGAACTTTTCTAGGGATGCACTTTTCTAAAAGGCAGTCCCATAAACCCAAATATATTAAAGAAATCATCATTTTTGGTTTATGATATTACACTAGAAATATAAAAACACAAATAATTAGAAATGAATTTTATAATCTTTGATTCCCCCAAACCAATTACCTAAAGCATTCTTAAGACTTTGCAGCACGTTGTCCTGACTTAGTTAAGGGGAAGGCAGCCCTTAATTTACTTTCTGTGTCCTCAGCACAATTTGGGAAGGAAGGTATTGCTGGATAAGTACTATTCAATATGGACAAAAATACAACATAATTCTTTGTATTTTATATTGCCTAAAGATTTGAGTCTTATGAGGACTTGCCAGTAATAAGAAATATATCTGTAGTTATAGAAGACCAAAAGGTGACATCAATCTGTGTTCTAGATATCTTTTTGTGTCTTGAGTCAGCTTTTCTTTGTAGTACTTATGATTCAAAGTAGAATTTTTCTTCATTAAACAGATACTCATATAGCATCTTTGCTATATAAATGCTTCACTAGAATCTGAAGCTACAAAAATAAGTGAATCTCAGTGTCTGCCCTCAAAGAGTTTATTAACTTATGATTAACAAAGTGAAATCTTGCACTCTAATCATTTAATAGTCCTACTGTTCTTTAAAATACTATTAAACTCATGAATGCTATTTTAACATTAATTATATCAAAACTTTATTGAGCTTTTATTGTATTTCAGTCACTAAGCTAAGCATGTTACATTCATTATATCAATTAATTCACACTGTATGTAGTGGTTCACAGCAAGCCCCTGAAGTCAGAGGGCCTGGATTCAAATTCTGCCTTCAACACGAACATGATTCCTCTAAACTTCAGTTTCTTCATGTGTATAAAATGGGGATAATAACTGCATCCAACTCAGTGAGATATTGTGAACATTAAATGAGATAATCACATACAAAACTTAGAAAGTGTTTTGTACTGTATATGGCTGATAAATATTAAGTATTATTATTGTTGATATCAGCTCCCTGGCGTAGCTAATACCATCATCCCTCCTTTACAAAACAAAAACAAAAGGAAAAAAAAAA
>NW_007727048.1:66522-70051 GCF_000696425.1 Galeopterus variegatus
AAAAAAAAAACAAAACCCTGGGCTCTGAAAGGTCAAGTGATGTGCCCAGGGTGACATAGCTCGTAAACGGCAGAGCTGGAATGCAGATCCTTGCCTACTGACAGACCTCTTACCTTCCAGACCATATTGCTTCCCTGATAGGAACTTCTTGGTACTCTTCTCAATTAAAAAAGAAGAATCTAAACACGGTAAAGTACGTACTTTCAGCTCAACTCCATTTGATGATTGAGACTTGATACTTCTACAAATCCTGAAATCTAAATCCTCGGGGTCTGGGGATCTGGGGGACAAAGAATTACAAGCACAGCAGACTGTTCTCTAGTCCAGATGCAGGAGAATAATTTGTGAGGAAATAAAGGTGGAATAAAGGGCTGGAGTGTTGAACTAGAGGTTAAAATTCCATTCGTCTGGAAGAGACCCTTAGGCAAAATGTTATGGAAGCGCATAGTGTCACCAGCCATTTGTGGGGTGTCTTCTTTAACGCAGAGGTTCCTCTCACCCAGGCAGGTGTGTCCTCCAGACGCCGCAGGGGCATGCCACCTCTGGCTCTTCTTATGTAGCCATATGTTAATTAGACCGTTCTATAACTCCATTTTATTTCCTCTAGACATAAAATGCCCTTTCCCCCTAGGAATACGCTGATGTGGGATAAAATAAAAGTGCTGAAAATAGAGAAAGCATCAGTATTACCAAGAGCAGATGCCTGCCTCTTGGAACCAATTTGGATTTTGCTTCATTTGGCACACCTGGTGAAGAGGCATCCAAAATCAACTTCTTTAAACTAGTTTTAGTTAAAAAGATGACTGTCGTTTTCTTTTCAAGTTCCCATCTGTACCTACGCACTGCAGTGTTGTCACCAAGTCATCACTTTCTGAGGGTTTCTCTTTAGTGCCTGCCCACTGAATCCTGGACTAATACATATCATCACTGTGCCCAGCCAGACTACTTTCCCCTTCCAGGGATGTAGTCTCAGCAGATGGCAAAGCCACATGAGCAGGGCGTGGAGGTGCATGCCTGCCCCTTGGAGGTGGTCCTGGGGGCTGAGGAAGAGGTCAGGTCACTCAGCCAGGTCCACAGCCCTGACCCCATTTGGGAGTCTAACTGGGGTTTTAGGAGGCTGGGATTGGAGGAGGCCTAGGAGTGTTGGAACAGGATGTTCCTCCTCTAATGAATTCATCTTTTTTCATAGTCATCGTAGTAACTCAGACTGCAAGGGGGCTGTGTTACTTATGGCCCTGGATTCCAGTGTTGTCTAAAGTTGTACAAATGGAGTAGTCCAGGCTGAGCCAAAAATTACAGCCTGTGTGAGGAAGCTTTCGAGAGTTTGTAATGACTTCATCAGAACCATTTTATAAATATGGAGTTTTGTTTTGTTTTTATTTTTTATTTTTTTGTAAATGGGGGACTTTCTCTCGAAAAGATTTTACCTAGCCATAACCAGCTGGCCCGTCTCAGTGGAGAATGGCAGACAGCTGAGCAAAGAGCTGCCAGAGTGTTCCCCAGGGCCACAGAGGATTTTGCAGATAGAGCAGGCGTGCCTTGGAGGTGTCGGAACACTGGATAATGCCTGCTCCATTTAATAAACTTGCAGATAGGCCTTGTCAGTGGTGAAGAACATGCCCCAGACCTGTTACACACACAGGAATTTTCTCTTTATGAAGCTCTTTCCATTATTCACCTTGACAAGACACAGCCATCTTTCACAGCATTAGTACCCAGGCTCTTTGAGGAAAAAGTATATATGCTGTACTTCAATGACATTCCTAAAAACACAGATCATCATCTTTATGCAGAAATTCTGTATTATCTCAAAAAAAATAGTGAACAAAGAAAAATGCAGTAAAAAGCTCAGTTGGTAATCCTTCTGAGGAAGCGGAACTTCCTACTCATTAAATGTTTGGTTCAAGCTATTATAAAGCCAAATCCTGGCTTTAGATGCTCAAACATGATTATCCCAGAAAACATGTCCAGCCTCACTGAAGGCTGGATCAGTCCCTTCAGTCCCAGGGGGCTGATTTGGCCATTTTTACAGGAAAAGTCCAGCATGAATCAGACCCAACAGTATTCTTTCATCCTCTGTCTTTATGCCTAACAATGAACAAGCTGCTTAAATCTTCTGACTTCTGTTCTCCCTCCATCCTAACCAGAAAAGGTCCAAAATATCACCTTCCTCCCATTTTCACTTTGAAGTCTGTGAATGAAAGGGACAGTAGTCTGTTCAGCACTGCAGTGATTTAGGTCATGGTTTTACCACCAAAAGAATTTGGAGTAATCTTTTCTTCTGGTGATAAAGCCAGTTTTGTGGATGTCCTTTTTGAACAGGCAGGATAGGTTGGGGCTGAAATCATTCTTTCATAGAAATTTTGATCTCTTATCTTATCCCAAGAGAAGCATGTAATTTTGAGGCTTTCTTTTTGTATTTTATAAAAACCATATTAGAATGCTTAAAAGAACTAAAAATGTCTTAGAATTGATGAAGCAGAAATAGTTGATGAGAGCGCTCAAATAAAATTATAGAAAGAGATTGAATATTTATTCACATGACAGATTAAGGATGATTTATTCGCTTCAGTGCTAAAGAGCAAATTCCTAACCTACTTTAGGAAAACTTGAACGAGTAGGGAAATTGAAAAAAATAGACAGGAGTAAGGGAAGGCACTAATAACATTTTGGGATAGAACCGATCAAGAATTACTGAGAAAGAAATAGAAGGCATTCAAAATTGGAAAGGAAGAAGTTAAATTGTCCTTGTTTACAGATGACATGTTCTTGTACAGAGAAACTCCTAAAGACTCCATCAAAAACTGTTAGAATTAATAAATGAATTTAGTGAAGTTGCGGGATACCAAATCAACATACAAAAGTCAGTAGCATTTCTGTACACTAACAGCAAATTACGTGAAGAAGAAATCAAGAAAACAATCTCATTTACAATAACTACCAAAAAAAAAAAATTAGGAATAAATTGAACCAAGAAAGTAAAAGATCTCTACTCTGAAAACTATAAAACATTAATGAAAAAATTAAAGAAATGAAATTGAATGATAAAATTCAATGAGATATAAATTTTTTTGAGAAATAAAATTGAATGAAAAAAATTGAAAGAAATAAATGGGCAGATATCCAGTGTTCATGGATTGGAAGAATTAATATTATTAAAATGACTGCACTACCCAGAATTCACTCTGTTATTCTTTAGTTTTAGCTATGAATGCATTTTTATGCATTTTTGTCATAGTCATCTTAAAACAACAAGGTTCCCTTTTCATAACAAGCATGATGAAAAGAGAGGGAGAAATGCTGTGCACTCTTATACTAGAGAACAGTGAAATACAGTCACCGCAGATCTGAAGAGAAAGAGTGAAGTAAAGGTTAGTGATACCATTGGAGGGGAATCAGTGGGAAAATCCAAAGTTTGGGTAATGGAATGAGGTAAAGAAATCTTTTTTCCTCAGAAGTATTCTAATGCAGGCCGGCCTGGTGGCGCACTGGAGAGTGCGCCGCTTGGGAGTGCGGCGGCGCTCCCGCC
>NW_007727048.1:70872-72022 GCF_000696425.1 Galeopterus variegatus
ATCCCGTTGCCGGTCCCCGGTATGGGCGCGACACCGAGGGTTGTGATCCCGTTACCGGTCACTAAAGAAAAAGACAAAAATAGAAAAAAAGAAGAAGAAGTATTCTAATGCTTCTAAATATGGTGTCTACAATGTTACTCACCATATTTTACAAGAAAGCTGAGTCTGTCAAGTTTTCCCATTTTCCTCTCTCGCTCTGTTCCTCCCCATGTCTGTAATCCTAAGCGGGTCAAAGCCCCAGTGTCAAGCAGTCAGACTCCCTGCTGGTTTATTAAGTTCAAAAGTCTGTTAGAGTCCTACTGCAGAATACTCTGGGGTAGGAATAGGAAGATTTTGACTGAAACGTGTCTGTGCCCTTTGCTCTGGCTTGCAGCATGAATGTTCCCTCCAGACCTTGGAGACATGAACTCAGAGGAGGGAATGAGATCTAGGTACTAGACCTAGTCCAGTGAGGGCTGCTCTAGAGGGCAGTGCCCAGGTAGGGAGGGACCTGGGGTTGCACCAAACTGGTGGTCAGGCACAAAGGCATCAAGGGGCGAGTGCTAAGAGAAGGTCGTGACCAGGAAGGGAAGCAGGAGGAATTCGCTGACTCAGTTGAATGTGTTACAAGACTAGAGACTGTAGATCATGGATAAATGCAGCATTAGAACAGAGCAATGGTCAGCATGAAGTGAGAAGAGAGGAGGTCAAGGTGCTCGTGGGCTGAAGATAATTGGCCAGTCGTTCAGCTGAATTAATTGTGCTCAGCCCAAGGCATAAGGTGCTGATAAGTTTGAACAGTTATTTACTGGAATGGAATCATGGCCTTAATGTTACAGAACCCTGTTAGTTATAAAAGATGAATGTTTATGTCTGTTAAGTCCTAAATGGTGAACAGCAAATGTCTTAGAAACCAGAATTTGAAAGTAAAATTTGGAGAGTATAATTTAGATTTCAGATGAAACTGAACAGGATAATATATGTGAAAAATGTCAGGTAATTATGCCAGGTAATTGCAAGTCATTATTTCAATCCACCCTGCACAAATGTGGAGATTGGATGAATCAAAGTCAAAGGCAATCAAAGCAACATAGATGTGGGCCTCTTCTTCCCCCACCCCTTCCTCATTCAGTTCTTTTTTTTTTTTTTTTTTTTTTTTTTTTTTTTTTTC
>NW_007727048.1:72693-87193 GCF_000696425.1 Galeopterus variegatus
CGCGCTTCCCAAGTGGCGCACCTATCCAGTGCGCCACCGGGCCGGCCCTTCCTCATTCAGTTCTACACGCTTCTTCATTTCTTTTCTAACCCTAATTTCTCAAAAGTGAACCATTCCAAAGTGAACTCAAAAGTTAGCAACCCCAGCTTAGCAGGTTACTGTTCTCAAACCGCATTCTGCAGAGGGTTATGAAGCGTGTGTATGTGGGTAGAGGAGAGAGATGGAGATGCTACACACCCTGAGTCCTGCACAGTTGGCTGTACTTTGCCTGGAGGATGTGGGTAGACCTAAGTGTTGCCATTTCAGCCTCTGTTCCATCAAGATTCTTTGCTGTTATTAGTGAATTTATTTCTTTCTCTTCTGCTTGGGTTCTACACAGGGGAATGTATCTCAAAACAGTGAATTCTTATGCAAATTGTAGTAGTTGTAAAAAATCCTTTTTAATGTTTTTGAAACTTTTATTGTCTTGCCCTTATAGGGGCTAGGACCACCATTTCATATGTCTTTGTTTTCTCATAGTACCCAGCACAATAGATGCTTGGTTTAAAAAAAAAAAAAAAAAAAAAAAAAAAAAAAAAAAAAAAAAAAAAAAAAAAAAAAAGGTATGGTAGGGAATTAAAAAACAGTGGACACATCATAAGGCATATGCTTTTTTTTAATTTTAATTTTTTTATTATTATTTTTTTTTATAAGGCATGCTTGTACGGTCAAGTCAGTATCAATGCATGGAAACAGAGGAGAGGACAGTAACAAATGGTGGATTGTCTTTTATGCCATTACTTTCAAAGTGAAGATGCTGGATTCTAGAATATAGTGGTTTGTAGAGGAAGAAATGGTAGAATTCAGGTGCAAAAGACTAGTGTGCTGTAGGAGGGTAGAGAAGGTGGTTTTTCTGATTTTTTAAGAAATAGCTTTAGAGTTACTTGGCTTTGGCCAAAAAGCCTTCCAGGCTAAATTGAAAGGTAGTTGAGACTGAGCTAGGCTGGGAGGGAAGGAAACCAGGCCTGGAGTAAAGCCACCAGCAAGGGGAAATAGCCAGGCCCCGAGTACGGGCAGTTCTCCTGGTGGTGAACAATCCTGGGTCTTATTATCCGCAGACCCAACTTGGACTGATGGATTTTTAAGTTCACCTTTGCTTCCTTGTTAGTTTCTGATACCTTCAGCTGCAGTGGTTCAACTACACTCATGAAGCAGCCCTGGTTAAGTGCCAAGAGCTTAGAGAGCAAAAATGAATAAAATGTTACTCTATCCTTAAACAAACAACCTGAACTTCCAAATAGTTAATATTTTATTTGTTTACAAGGATAGAATATAAAAGCTTTCTCGTTGTATGTTAATTCACCAAAGAGATTATACTTTGCATTATCTGTACTTTCACAGAGACGTACATTGCAGTTGAGAGAGATTTGATGCGGGTGTAAGGGAAGATTTGCTTCAGTGCTTGTTTGTGTCCTGGTATACAAATGCACATTAACATAAATGCATGGCTACATATATTTTACATACTACCAGTGTATCTTACCTTATGCAGTGTTTGTTCCATAAAAATTATATGTGAGTCAAATGTTTTTGAAGCAAATAATATTGTTTAAGGAAGTTTGCTCTTAAAAGACTTATAATTAACCTGTAAATTAGATATTTTGGGTCAGTCTGGATTTGGATGAACTGAGTTGGCTTGAGGCATATTTATAGATTTGATCACATTTTTTATTAATGTGTAGCTAATAGAGTAGTATGCTAAAAGCACACATGAACACAAAAACACTGCACTTGAGAACATCCATACCTTAAACTTCACCTTTAGGTCACATAACGTTCACTCATATTATTTCATTTATTCCAAATAGCAACCTTTTGACACTGGTGTGGCAGGTGATATTAAGGCCTTGAAATACAGACAACAAAGACTCCATGAGGTTGAGTGTCTCTCCTGTGGCCACAGAGTTCAAGAATGGCAAGGAAGAACCCAGCTCTCTTGACCAGTTCCAGACTATTCTCCAGTGAATTCCCTTTTCTTCACTGTGAACCTCTGAACATAAAGTCTACATCAGAACACCTAAGTTCCATTGCACGTGATGGTGTCCTAGAGGCCTTAGAAAGTTACTATATTTACAGGAGCCTGGTATAAAGACATGTGTTTCTATCTGGAACACATACAACCTTTACACATTTCTTGCCTCATACTCTATTTAGTAGAACATAATTGCCTAATAATAATACGAGGGCACTTCAACAAGTTTATGGAAAAATGGAATGAAAAGATAATACCGATTTTTCCATGAACTTGATGTACTCTTCTTGTACTATTATAGCATAATAATCTGAATGTTATCATTTATTATTTTGTGTGTATCAGGCACTGCACAAAGCACACAGTTATGAGGGGTCTTCAAAAAGTTCATGGAAAGATTCTCATTCTCTCTTAATTCCATTTTTCCATGAACTTTTTGAAGTACCTTATATTATTTACTTTTACAAAATGAGGAAATTAAGAGCTAGATAACTTAAATAATTTGTCCAAACTCAAACAACAGGAAGTGTCAGAATTGAGATGTAAACACAGGGGCTTCTCTGACGCCCGAGTCCTGCCTTACTCACTACTAGAGCTTTCATACATTTCAGAGCTGGCAGGTTAAACTGTGAGGTTGAGAGGAAGCAACTCATCTCCAAAGAGGTAAAGGAGAGGTAGGTAGGTTCTCACAAGGCGTAAGCAGTGGTCCTTTTCTCCCAGTTGTTCCATAGATGCACTGGAAAAGAACAGAAGAAATCTATTTCATGGAGAACTACATATAAAGATACCTTTCATATCTAGCCCAGGAGCATAACATCCAACATGAGGGTTGGGGAATACACCGAGATGCCTTTGGGAATTCTTTCCTCAGAATATGAGTAAACTCTCACTTCTAAATACATTCAGTCTTCTGGAAAATTTCCCCATCCATCAAACATTTGAGATAAAGAAAGAATGAGGGGTGTGGGGGGAATGGGGACATTAATGAGTCTTGGCTCACAGAAGCCAGCAGCTTCCAGCTAAAATCTGATCTGAGGAGTTACCACTGACTTCTTGGTACTTCTTGTATTGCAGCATCAAACACCTATTTTCTGCTCAGTGTTCCAGGGCTTTATCATTTAATCATTTCAGATCAACATCCGTGGAACTGGAATAAGATCTTACCATTGATAATTTGCCAGGTGGGGATTCAGCCAATTGGAATGAATTTAATTAGGGATAGGTTTCACGTAGACTGTCTAAAATCGGGAATTCTTTAATGAAATAAAATGATAAGATTGTAACTGTCTTGTACTGTTAACACTATTTACAGGTACTCTCAGTGGGTTACTTGAGCTTGCAGACAAATTAAAAAGTAGAATTTTAGTTCTACTTAATAGCAAAGAGATACTTCATTGCATATAATTAAACAGAGAGTAGAGTCACAGCACACATAAAATGCTTGGGCCAGAGGTAGAAAATTGTCATCTTTTCAGTGAATGGAAATGGCAATGTTTTTGGAGGGTTTTTTTTTTTTTTTTAATCACTTAAAAGCTTCTGGGCAAGTTTCATGAAGGTGCATTGGTACTGTTACACAATGGTTAGCTGTTAACAAAATTCCTAAATAAGAGATTTGAAACATCTTTTATTCTAATGCAAAAGCACAAGCATTGTTGGTTTGCTGTTTCCTTTAAATTCTCTTTGTGCATCGTAAAAGTGTAAGCAAAAAATGCATGTGTCTTTAGTTGTTTAAGTGTTGCATGCTGAGCAGGTTGTCAATAAAATCATCGTCAAAATTGGAGATGCATCAGCCTGTGAATGAGATGGTGTCTGTGTGTGCAGGTTTTCCTCCGTTTTCTGAGGCAGCAATGGTGCTTCTCAAACGTGCTCAGCAAATGCGTCTTAGTACTGAGCTAAACCATACACCGGCAGCCAGTTTGGCTTTTGGTTCTTCAGGTTACGATTTGGTTAAGTGTCAGTGGTTTGTACTGGCTCCTTTGTCATTGGTATGGAGGTCCCTAGTGAGCAGCCCAGAGTTGCCTTAACCAGACTAACCAGAGCAAACTGGACTCTGGTTTCACCTCCCTGGAGGCCAGAAAAGCATGTAGTTTCTCATTTGCTTAATTTCCCACTTTCAAAATGAGGCCTTGTCCTGCCCATAGCGATGGAGAGAGCAAGTTTCTCTCCCCTGCTGCTGAGATCTGCATTAAAGCAGATGTTGAAAATGAAGTTTCGTAATGGAGAAACATCTTGATCTCTGTGTTATTTGTGTCAGGTTTTTAAAAATGTAATACTCTCTAAATATGTGCAAGCCGAAGTAGAGGTTATTTTGTATGGCTTAACATTTCTTTAAACCATATGTCAATACAAGGACTTTGAGGAAAAAGATTCCCATGTTACTTGATACAGATGCCTGTGCAGACTGGAAAGCAGCAGTGCCCTTCATTTTGGTTGTACCAGGGGTCAGCAAACTAGGTATGGCCTGTGAGCCAAAGCTGGCCCACAGCCTGTTTTATAAATACATTTAATTGGAACACAGCCTTGCCCATTTGTTTATATAGTGTCCATGGCTGCTTTCCTGCTACAAAGACAGAGTTGAATGGTAAGGACAAAGACTTCATGGCCTGAAAAGCCTGAACTTATTTACTATCTGGCCTTTCACAGAAAAATTTTGCTGAGCCCTAGATTATAGCATAGCGTTAGGGCAATGAGTCTTCACATCTGACTCTCTTACTAGCATTTGGGGCTGTGGGCAAGTTATTTTATTTAACTCCTCTAAACTTTAGTTTCCTCATTTACGAAAGGGGAGGATGCTGAGGATTAAAGTTTCTTCGTTAGAGAGCAGATTTAAAGTACTGTCCTCGCTCTAGGTGCTACAGATATTATGGACAGGCCCAGGTAAGCACTTAGCACAGTGTCTGGCATGTAGGAAGTGCTCGGTAAACGTACAGACATAAAGTAGCTAGTCATTTTTGTTGTTGTCTTCATTATTCTTGTCTTCTGCCACTTGGTGGCCGTCGCTCTGAGTTATTGGAATCCCAGGGTTTTTCTTCCCCACTGTTCTGCCAGATGGCAGCTCTGTTTCCTACAAGGAGGCAGTAAATGACTACTGAGATTTCATGAATGGAGTAGTTAGGAAGAAAGTAGGTGATGGCATGTGATGAGGTGTGAGGAACACAGTCAGGTCAAAACGCCGACAGCAGGACAGCATATGGAGTGGGGGTTCTGGGATCCGAAGTTCCTGGGTTTGTATCTTTTGTTCTGCTATTGACTAGATGGGTGACCTAATTCATCAAGTCAGTTAACCTCTCTCTTTTTCAGTGTTTTCATGGGCTAAACATTAATCATGGTGACCCATAGGGTTGTGAGGATGTGCTGAGGTCAAATACAGATAGTGCTGGGCACGTGAGATGGGCTCCATAATTGTTAGCTCTTAGCAGTGTTGCTTTGTGTGGGCAGGAGTGGGCAGAGAGTGGTGCTGCAGATGGGGGTATCTGCGTGGCACATTCCCCACATACGTCAGGTCTTTGCTCAAATGTCGGTGAGGCCTTCCCTGACCACCCATATTAAAATCTCGACCTCCTCCCTGCTTGACTTTCCTCCATGTAACATATCACTGTGTACATGCTCTGTGTTTTATTTACTTATTAGCTATTTCTCTCCACCCACGTGAGTTCCACAAGGGTAAGGATTGTTGTCTGTTTTGTTCACTGGTATGTTCTTGATATCTTTAATAGTGTTAGGTACACAGTAGATGTTCGTTTCATATCTGATGAATGAAAATATGGAGGCCAGAGGGCCTTCAGATGACCTTAGAATCACCCTGCTCAGCTTGGGTTGCGATTTTGCTGGGGCTAGAGAAACAAGTGGCAAGCAGCTTCATGACCTTGAGCAGCCATTGTGGTTGGGTACAGTAATGATTAGCAAGGTCCTTGTATAGTAACAAAGGATTTGAAGAAAAGCTCATACATTTAAGGTTGAATGAGGAACTTGTGGAAGTGGGAAGAGGTTTTTAGATTTTGTTTGTGTGTGTGTGTGTGCGCGCGTTGAATGAGGAACTTGTGGAAGTGGGAAGAGGTTTTTAGATTTTGTTTGTGTGTGTGTGTGTGTGCGCGCGCGCGTGTGCGCACATGTGTGGTTTTTTGCATTAGGGACTTTGTTCTGGCATGTGCAGGGCTTCTGCAAGGCACCTGTGGCAATCAAATCCAGTGCTTGGAGTGAAGGGATAGGAGACATGGGCCTCCTTAGCTCAAATCATTGTCTCCCAGTGGTGAGTAGGAAGGTGACTCCTTTTGGCCAAATGGTGAACCCTAAGACCTTAGAGAGCTGGACCAACTGGCTTATGGGACTTGAAGTGAGGAATTGAAGCTCTAACTTGAATTGATTCCCAGTGCCTCCACATTCATAAACCTCAAATGTTTCTCTCTTGTTTTTCTACACCAGATATCAAAGCACAGACATTTAGAAAGGAGAATAGGGGGAAAGTAGAGAATTGCTTTTTTTCCAAAGAAATTGTGTTAGGAAGGAGAATATTCAGTTTCCTATTACAAGACCAACCTGGTTCACTAGACTTGAGTTCTTTGAGAGAAGGGCCTGTGTTTTATTCATCATTTCTAGTGCCTAGCATATTACCAGTCATATAAATGAAAGAATGAAATAATTGAAAAGCATATGGGCTGTATTTATTAGGGGCTTCTTACAGTATTATTTTCTGACTAATTAAGATTTCTTTACACAAGCTTGTTTCATTCTTAAGATATTCTATAATAATGTGTAGTTATCTCTGCAAAGAAGCAGATTTTGACTAAAATACACACCACAATAATGGGTACAAACTAAAAGTTTCTGTTTTTCTGAGTCCATTCCGCAGGAAGCATCTCTGTGGGAATGTGCATGACATGAGGGACCATGTTTCACCAAGCCAAAGGCTTTTAGAGACAGGATATAGAAATGCCAAGGTGCCACTCCGGTAACATGTGAACTCTTTATGCCTTTCAGGAAAGCCAGGCCGCGCAGGAAGCATCTCTGTGGGAATGTGCATGACATGAGGGACCATGTTTCACCAAGCCAAAGACTTTTAGAGACAGGATATAGAAATGCCAAGGTGCCACTCCGGTAACATGTGAACTCTTTATGCCTTTCAGGAAAGCCAGGCCGGAGTCAGCAGGAGAATCATAACAATACAGCTTGTCTGTGATGAGCTCCAAGCTGTGAGGCTCAGGTGGCAGCCTGTGGGTGGATTTTCCAAAGTGGAAGGGCTTTGGCTAGTGAAAGTGGGGGACACACTAGGCATCACATATGCGGAAACAGAGATTGATGACCACTGGTGACCAGCATCCCTCCCAGGACCTGATAGGGAGCTCTCGGAGACTGTCCCCTACAAAGCTATAATGTGACCTGCTGCAGTATAATCTCCAAATTTGGACATAGGGTAACAAAAGGGTTATACAGTGACAGTGACATGAGGGAGCATGGGTCAGAGGGTCCATTCAGGACCAGTGAACATACATGTGGGACTTTTCATGATTCCCAATCTGCTGAAATCCAGGGCACTTTGAGCCTACAAGATGAACCTATTTTCTCCCCATTAGTGCCAAAGACCCAGCAAACTTAGAGAACTGACATGTCCATGTTGTCTAAGATAGAGGAGTTTATATTTGTTTCTCCGGCTTTATTTGAAAGTTAGTTATAGGAGGCAGAATGCTCACCCTGTGCCTTCCACCCTGTTTTCCAGCATGGGTTACTGCATCCTTTTTGTGCATGGACTAAGCAAGCTCTGCACCTGGCTAAATCGATGTGGGGCCACCACCTTGATTGTGTCCACCGTGTTGTTGCTGTTGCTTTTCTCGTGGAAAACTGTGAAGCAGAATGAAATTTGGCTATCGAGAGAGTCCCTATTCAGGTACGATTAGACAGATAAAAGTGAATTTATTTACTTATTTACTTATATATTTGTTTCTAAACAAATGAGGTAATGTGGATCTGGCAGTATTTATTAATCCAGAAAATTATTTTTAGAGACGTTTTAAATGGAAGATGTAATTTTATTTTGGGTTTTAACTTTAAATAATGTTATGTAAAATTTAACATGAGCTTGTTATAAGTGAATTTATGAAAGTAAGGCTCATGGGAAGATTTTTGGGCCTGTGAATTCAGATGGAAACAGTCTTAATGATGAGCTGGGCTGTAAAACCAGCTATAAACCAAATGAAAGCGATCAGCCTAATTTCATCACTCAGTCAAGTGAATAGGAAAGGTGAGCTCACAGCACAAAGGAGTACATTTCTTCAGAATGTTTCAGCATGTTGAGTTGTGATCTGTGATCTAGTTGCTTTATTTTGAACATTAATTTTGAATGAGAAAATGGAAGCCTCCTTCATCTCCTGGTAGGTTTTTCTATGATGTGGCAGCCATTTCTGAATGTAACAATGTCAGTTTATAGTCCTAACTTTGTCACAAGTATAAACATTCTTTGGGACTGTTGCTGTGTCTCTGGGGCTTAGTCTATCTCGTGAATGCCATAACCCTGGTGACCTTCACCTGTGCTCTCTGACACTGCACACGTGGCATCTCAGCCCCCCAGAGGTTTCCAGTCTGTGTCCTCTTTCAGCTTCTGTCCTCATTTACGGCCCAGTTGGCCAATTTAGTCAACATGGTGTTCACTTGGTTCCCTGCTCAGCTGGTACCCAGCACTTATTTTTGGGGGGTGAACAGTTGAAACAGAGTTGGGATCACTTGAGAAAGGGGGAAACTATTGAAATAGTGTAGGAAAGTGCAAAGAATTGAAGGGAAGTGAAGAACATGACATGCAGCAGACAGGAAACGGGCATCTGGCCAGCCTGTCTTGAGCACCCTCTCAGGAATGAATGTGTAAACTTACACCAGTTTTTTTTGCTTGTTTTTTGTTTTTCTCTCTCTTCTCATCAAAGTCCTAGGAAAAGAAAATCCTTTTGCTTAGTTTGAACTTAGGTCATGTGCCTGCTCCTTGTCCCTACCAGGGCACTGAGCTGGTTGATCTTGCCAAGGCAGCCTCCTCTGACTTCTTTGGAAGGAAGAAGGTAGGGCAGGCAGAGCACCTTGGGGTTCCATGAAGATGTCACAAAGTGAGGCAAGAGGGAATTTCCCAGCAGGAAATCCAAGTACTTCAAAAAGGGACAACAGAGTCTGAGCTGCCAAAAATAAACAAATGAGTAAATGAATGAATGAACAAACAGGACAAATGTTCACTCTGCTTTTCTACTATATTCAAATAATGTATCGGATTTTACTACTTGGCAATTTGACTTTTTTAAAAAATAGAAAACAAAAAGTAATCAGCTTGGCATGCATATCCTATTATTTTATTTATTATTACTCTGGGATTGTCATCACTGTCGTCATCGTCATTATTTCAGTGGCTACTGTAGGGCATTGTTGCAATGTAAAGGTTTTTGTGCAGATTTTTTTGTGAAAGTTTGTTTTACACAGATCTGCACAGTTACTGTCAGGCTTCAGTGTCTGTTCAGTGTCTGTCATACTCTTCCACGTTCACCAAGTTTTCACAGACCACAAGGGACTCGCTCCCTCCCAGTGCCTCATGCTAAGGTTATTCTGTAAACACAGGGGTACTGAAGGTCAGTAATAGAACTTCCTCCTACACTCTGTTGGCTTAATTTTTTTTTCTTTCACTTTCAAGTCAGTGCTTTTATGAGAAACTCAAAACCGGTTCTGCCCTATTTTAAACTCTGCCTGAATAAAGGTATTAACTGGTTGTGTCTGCTGTTACTGCTTCATCAGAGTAACTTTGGGGGTGGATTTTGGCAGTCAGCAGTTTATTTCAGAGACAACGAGTCAGTGTTCAAACCCTCGACAGCTGATGCCAGCAATTTAAAAAAAGAAAAACAACGAAAAACTCATTGACCTTACATCCAGAACCTTCTGTTCTTTCAGATGGAAGTATGTAATAAGTGAACAGTTGATTACTAAAACACAACCATTCCACATGTGTGCCTAAAGAGACTTTGTGCCTGGAAAGGCCTTTGGTGGTCAAGTTTAATTTTGTATAATATGAAAATCAAAGCTATTGATATTTTTTAGAAAACTTTGTTTATTATCATTTATCTATATCCTGATAAAACTTTAAAGAATCTGAGACTTTATTTATTCTTTTTCCTTCAAGAACAGATGTTTGTATGAATTCATCTGTACTAAGTAATGTTCAGGTCAATTGAACAAACATTTACTGAGAATCTATGAGGCAGGATAGGGTTAGTGGTTAAGGATGGGGTCTGGATTTAGACTTTCTGGCTCTGCTCCAAGTTCTACCATTTAATAGCTGTGCAATCTTGGACAAGTTACTTAACCACTCTGTGCCTTAGTATCTTCGTTTAAAAATTTAGGATATTAGTGTTTATCTCTTGGGTATGGTATAAGAATAAAATAGTATGTCAAAGATACATAGGACAGTATCTGGCATGTGGTAAGCACTATGTAAGGTTTTCATATTATTACTCTGCACTGTGTTCTAGGATATGAGAGAGAGAGAAAGGTTGTCTATAGAGGAGCTAGAAGTCTGTTTGGGAGTCAGACACATGAATATATTTAAATATAATGTAGCATTAAACACAGAACACTGTATCCGTGCAGGTAAGTGGCTAAGGCACTATGTAAGGTTTTCATATTATTACTCTGCACTGTGTTCTAGGATATGAGAGAGAGAGAGAAAGGTTGTCTATAGAGGAGCTGGAAGTCTGTTTGGGAGTCAGACACATGAATATATTTAAATATAATGTAGCATTAAACACAGAACACGGTATCCGTGCAGGTAAGTGGCTAAAAATCAGCTCAGGCCTTCAAGGATCATTCTTTTGTAGGCCTGAGCTGAGTATTAAAGGATGTGAAAAAAATAAATTAGCCATAATGGCCAAAACCAAGAGCTGGTTGAATTAAGTAAGAAAACATCACAGTAGTTCTAGAGACGGTGAAGCCCTTGGCAGAGGCCCCTCTTTGGTGTTCTCTCTGCTCCAGACAATAAACCTATCAACCGTTCCCAGGACATATGGCCACTCTGAGGCCTTTCTAATTATGTGAGATGGTTTTTCTTGTCAATGCTATGAGCAATCTTACGGAATGTCATAAGAGAGACCTTTGTATTGGAGAAAATACAAATTTTGGTCAAGCTCCAGCCTTTCGAGCTGAGGCCTCCTCTCACAAAAAAGATCCTACTGTGACATGTATTATTAGGAGATACAGATGCAGGGTCCTGTCATAGCTGTGTTCTTTTGTGGGCGAGAACCTTACACACAAAAAGCACCAGAACCCAGAACTTGTGTCTCATCAGAGGCCTGGAGAGGGTAAGTAGTTCATGCTGAAATAGCTATTAAGAGGAGGAGTCAGGATTTGAACCCAAATTTGGGGTAAAAATAAGTCAAAGGATACATAAACTTTACCACACCTCTTCTGTACTTTGTTTTCTAACCTAGGCTAGGTCCAGTGTGAACAAAGAGAGAGAGGGGGGTGGGGGGAGAGATTGACTTATAATCATAGCTGTCAGGTGTATTTTCTTTAATTCTTATAACAAGAAATCATTCTATTTCTTAACCTGAAAGAGTATAATGGATAACTGCATAGCTCTGATTGGGCCTAGTACCAGCCCAGACCTTACATTTCCTTGGAGTGAATAATATTGTAATTTGATTAGATTAAACCCTCCCCCCAGCCCCACCCTCATCTTCAAAATGCCTAGAAAGACAAACATCTTCTTTTGCATCCAGTTCGGGGTCTCTAAATCCCGTTCATGGACTGTATAAGCGATCCATGGACCACCAGTTAACAACTTATGGCCTAGATCATCCTCCTGCTCTATAGGAAACATGTCTCTCTCCTCTTCTCTGAATTACTGAGCCAGAGAGATCAGCAGACCTCCCATGGCAGAGAATGTAAGCCAGGTACTGACAAATTCTTTTGTAAACGTTCAGACAGTAAATATTTAGGCTTTACAATCTCTTTTGCAACTCTTCAACTCTGCTATTGTCTCAGAAAAGAGGCCAAAAAATATGAGGGTACTGCCAAAAGTTCATGGAAAAATAGAATTGAAAGATAAAATGAACGTTTCTATGAACTTTTAGAAGTGCCCTTGTATGTAAACACATTGACACATCTGTGGCCCACAAGGCTGTAGTTTGCTTACCAATGATAAAAACATTGTGATAATGAAATTCTCATGTTACTAGTATCCTATCATACTGTTTTGGCTTAGCATCAAGTATCAGCTTCAGGAATAATTCTCGCCATTTATTGGCCTTGGTTGAAATCTCTGCTCAACTACTTACCACATCTGTAACCTTAGAAAAAGGTCTTAATCTCGCTGAGCGTCAGTTTCTCTGTCTATAGTGTAGGAGGTACAATCATACTAGCTGTTCGAAAGGTTATTGATAGGACTAAAGAAAGCGATCATGGTAATGGGTGCCTGGCCCACGCTTGATTTAGAATGAGCTTTCCATGGTCCTGGCCATCCTGTGTGTGCCGTTATGAAACCTCAGGTCAAAGCAAGGGTCAAAATTGAGGAGAATGACAGATTCCTTTTACTTGCCTCTTCTGTTAACTTCCGGCTAAACACTGCTAATTAAAATAAACAAACAAGTAAACAAAAACAAAAAAAACCCCTGTTTGTTATCAAACTAGGAATTCAGGGGTGGTTCTCCTGACCTATCATCCAGTAATGCCGAGAAAACAAATCGTGTTCTAAAACCTTGGAGATACACCTGATTAAAGTGGCTTTTGTGTTATTTCTGTTATTTCTCTAGTCTTCTGCAAATAAGAAGCATGACAGAGAAATGTGAAATGTGAAATCCTGAGTTGAATGGGAGATATTTATTTATAATCATTGTTGTAGTTATTAACCGGGTTTTGGATCCAGCTGTATAATTTATGAAAATTATGTTTCATTGTGGAGTAAACGTGTGTAAAGTTGAATGTTCCCATTAAAACACTTGGGAGTATTAAATCAGAGCATCAAGAAAGCACCTGGGGAGACTGTTCCTGGAGGGAAGAGTGACCTGGCCAGTTAGTTATGTGGAAAGTTTGCCTTTGGCTGGTAGTTTCTTTTCCTTTTTTCATAAACTATACTGTTTTGGCTTAGCATCAAGTATCAGCTTCAGGAATAATTCTCGCCATTTATTGGCCTTGGTTGAAATCTCTGCTCAACTACTTACCACATCTGTAACCTTAGAAAAAGGTCTTAATCTCGCTGAGCGTCAGTTTCTCTGTCTATAGTGTAGGAGGTACAATCATACTAGCTGTTCGAAAGGTTATTGATAGGACTAAAGAAAGCGATCATGGTAATGGGTGCCTGGCCCACGCTTGATTTAGAATGAGCTTTCCATGGTCCTGGCCATCCTGTGTGTGCCGTTATGAAACCTCAGGTCAAAGCAAGGGTCAAAATTGAGGAGAACGACAGATTCCTTTTACTTGCCTCTTCTGTTAACTTCCGGCTAAACACTGCTAATTAAAACAAACAAACAAGTAAACAAACAAACAAAAAAAACCCTGTTTGTTATCAAACTAGGAATTCAGGGGTGGTTCTCCTGGCCTATCATCCAGTAATGCCGAGAAAACAAATCATGTTCTAAAACCTTGGAGATACACCTCATTAAAGTGGCTTTTGTGTTATTTCTGTTATTTCTGTTATTTCTCTAGTCTTCTGCAAATAAGAAGCATGACAGAGAAATGTGAAATGTGAAATCCTGAGTTGAATGGGAGATATTTATTTATAATCATTGTTGTAGTTATTAACCGGGTTTTGGATCCAGCTGTATAATTTATGAAAATTATGTTTCATTGTGGAGTAAACGTGTGTAAAGTTGAATGTTCCCATTAAAACACTTGGGAGTATTAAATCAGAGCATCAAGAAAGCACCTGGGGAGACTGTTCCTGGAGGGAAGAGTGACCTGGCCAGTTAGTTATGTGGAAAGTTTGCCTTTGGCTGGTAGTTTCTTTTCCTTTTTTCATAAACTGTTCATTATAAAATGAGAGCCTAGAGAAAAACATAACAGAAAAATATCACAGAGAGAACAGAAAGGTCAAAAGCAACAATGGGAAAAGCAGTATGTTCTTGGGATTTTAGTCACCCCACCCACTTCTGTTTGCCTGTTAGGAATATTATTACTTCCTCTTGCTGACATCGAACAATGCCCTGACCTCAGCAAGGACCAGGTTTCCACAGGCCTGATTGTCTGTTCCTTGGGTGAAACATAAATTAGAATAACTGTGCTAATCCCACAGAGGAAAGCATCAGTTCCAGTAAACCTGCCAGTTGTATCCATGCTTTAATCCAAGTTACCAATAAAATCTACCTGTTATCATGCAGTACTTAGATCGGGATTAAAAAATCAAGAATTTTCCTGGAAAGAAATTTGATTTTTCTTTTTAAGCCATTATTTTCACTCTGACCCAGATCCTACCCATGTGGCTAAATTCACTTTGGATACTATCCTTTTTTTTTTTTTTTTTTTTTTTTTTTTTTTTTTTTT
>NW_007727048.1:87865-90971 GCF_000696425.1 Galeopterus variegatus
CATCTGTACATTGGTGAAGATACAGATACAACCTTCAGGCTCTCTTAACAACCTCAGCTGGTGCCAACATTGGGCATTGCATTAGGTGTTCTTTAGGAAGCCAGAGTTTCATCAACACCGTCTGTGATATTTATTTCTACTTCTTTAACCCAAAGCATGAAATAGAGAAAAAGAAAAAGGAAGCACACTTCTTTCTTCCACTCTCTTTCTTACTTTTTTTTCTCTTTTTATTGTATAAATTTAAGGTGTACAACATAATGATTACTATAGTGGAATGATTAGTATAGATAAGCAATTTAATATATCCATCACCTTCCATAGTTACCCTTTTTTTTTTCTTTTTCATAGTAAGAGCACCTAAAATCAATCAGCAAAGTTTCAATATATATTACAGTATTATTCATTATAGTTCTTCTGTTGTATATTAGATCTCTAAACTTATTTATCCTGCATAACTGCACATTTGTACTCTTTGACCTGCATCTCCCTATTACCTCCCTCTGCCCGCTCCTGGTAACCATCATTCTACTGTTTCTGTATATTTGAATTTTTTTTTTTTTTTTTTAGATTCCACGTATAGGTGAGATCATACAGTATTTTTCTTTCTGTATCTGGCTTATTACACTTAGTGTAATATCCTCCAGGTTCATCCATGTTGCTGCAAATAACACCATCTCCTTTTACAGGGCTGAATAATATTCCATTATGTGTATATATCACAATTCTTTATTCACTTATTTGTTCGCTTAGGTTGTTATCATCTCTAAGCTATTGTGAATAAGGGGAAAGACTACTTGACACTGGCTGTAGCAATGTCTTTTTAGATATAACACCAAAAGCACAGGTAACAAAAGCAAAAATAAACAAGTGGGACTACATCAAACTGAAAAGTTTCTGCACAGCAGAGGAAACAACAACATGAAAAGGCAGCCTTTGGATTGGGAAAAAATATTTGTGAACAATGTATCTGGTAAGGAATTAATACCCAAAATATATGAGGAACTCACACAACTCAACAGCAATAAACAAATTTGGACATTTTTCCAAAGAATATATAAAAGTGGCCAACAGGTGTATGAAAAGGTTGTCAGTGTCACTAATTATCAGGGAAATGCAAATCAAAACCACAGTGAGACATCACTTCACACCTGTTAGACCGACTATTATCAAAAAGGCCAGTGATAACAGGTTTTAGCACGAAGGTGGACAAAAGGGAACCCTCGCACACTGTTGGTGGGAATGTAAATTGGTACAGTCATGAATGAAAAACAGTAAGGAAGTTCCCCCCCAAATTAAAGATAGAATTACCATGTGATTCTGCAATCCCTATTCTGGGTATATACCCAATGGAAATGAAATTATTACCTCAAAGAGGCATCTGCGCCCCCATGTTCACTGCAGTACATTTTAAATCACTGAGGCAGCTGTCTGTAGTTTGGGGTCTGTTGCTTTCGGATGATGAGTTTCCCATGGGTTGGTCTCTAGCTTCCCAGCTCCCTATCAGGTCTCTCCTTTGGAGAGTTTTTTAAGCACTCAGCCAGTGGATTTTAAGTGGGGCAGTCTTTGCTTGGTTCTAAAGGACCGTTTCAACAAAAGTTCAACAAAGGGTACATCACCCTAACATATTTCCTCAACAGATTTTAACACATGTGTGGAATTCCCTTATTAATCTAGCCTTTAAATTAAAAATTAAATGATAATGTGTTATCTGAGAAGGGTGGTACGTTAAAATACAATATCCAGAAACTAGGTTCTCATCCTTAAATCCTTCCTCTCTCTCATCAACTGTCTCCCCTCTCATTTAATCAAAATAAATTCCAGGAGTTTTCTTTCCAAATAGCCCGCAAGCCCATCTATCTGTTTTTCATAATTTCCCCCGCCACTGCCTCCCTTCAGGTGAGGGAACGGAAAATCTAGAATCAAACTCCTGGGGTCCGAATCTCATTCCTGCCACTTACTAGCTGTATGGTCCCAAGTGGGTTAAGTTTATGAGGCAGCTACAGAGGACAAACTGATCCCCTCCTGCATCATCTTCAAAGCTTTCGTGTTACCCTATTAGGGTTCCTTAGGCAGCTGGCCTTAGTTCTCGACCAGCATCAGTTGGGCCTGTAGTTGCAGCCACCTGGTGGTATTTGGATAGCGTCACCTCTTGCTTCTGATTGGTGAGCACTGTGCCCTCCCTTATGGTTAAGAGCTTAGGCTTTGGTGATTGTTATGGACTAAATGTTTGTGTCCCCCCCAAATTCATATGTTGAAGCCCTAACAGCCAATTTGACTATATTTGGAAATAGGACTTATGAGGAAGTGACAAAGGTTAAATGAGGTCATAAGGGTGGGGCCCTAATGCAGTAGGACTGGTGCTCATATAAGAAGAGGAGGAGACTCCAGAGCTCGCTCTCTGTGCACATACACCGAGGAAAGGGCACATGAGGACGTAGTTAGAATGTGGCCATCTGCAAGCCAGGAAGAGAGTCCACACCAGAAACTGCATCAACCAGAACCTTGGTCTTGGACTTCTTAGCCTCCAGAATTGTGAGAAAAGAAATTTCTGTTGTTTAAGCCACCCAGTCTATGTTGTTTTGTTACAGCAGCCTGAGGAGACTAATAGAGATTTTGGTACTGAGAAATGAGGTTCTGCTGTAACAAATAACAAAAAATGTAGAAGTGGCTTTGGAACTGAATAAGGCTAGAAGAGTTTTGAGGTGTGTGCTAGAAATGTGGATGTGAAAGGTGATTCTGCTGAGGGCTTAGAAAGGAAAGAGGGGAGCTGCAGAAACAAACTCCATCTTCTTAGAGAATACATAAATAATCATAAACAGGATATTAGTTGAAATATGAAAGTTAAAGGCCATCTTGGTAAGGTCTCAGATGGAAAGGAGGAACACGTTCTTGGAAACTGCAGAAAAGTGATCCATGTTACAAAGTGGGAAAGAATCTGCCGGGCTTGTGCTCATGTTCTAGTGTTTCATGGATGGTAGAACTTGGGACAGATGAAATTGAATATTTAGCAGAGGAGTTTTCTTTTTTTTTTGTCCTTTTTGAGACCAGCCACACCGCGCTCAGCCCGTGAGCACTGTGAGTGCACCGGTCATCCCTATATAGGATC
>NW_007727048.1:91968-93164 GCF_000696425.1 Galeopterus variegatus
GGAAAAATGATCCCAAAGGTAATTCAGGGACCACAGACCCAGGGAGCAAGGCTGCTTCCTTTTCAGTTTCAGAGGATGGGGCCCTTGCAGAGGGCTGAAGGGGCAGGCCCCCTTCTCCCACAGAGTCGTGGGGCTGACAGCGAACCTGGCATGGAGAGCACTGAACCAAAGAGAGTTATTCTTGAGCCTTAAAATCTAATGCAATTTGTCTTGCAAGGATTTGCACTTGCTTGGGACTTGTCATCTATTTCTTCTTTCAAATTTCTCTCTTGGAATAGGAATGTCTAACTATGCCTGCCCCACCACTGTATTTTGGAAGCATATAACTTGTTTGGTTTCACAGGCTCACTGCTGCAGAAGAATTTTGCCTCCGAATGAATTGTACCTTGAGTTTCACCCATATCTGATTTAGATGATACTTACAAGAGACTTGGACTTCAGAATTTAAAGTTGATTCTAGAGGGAGTTAAGACTTTTGTGGCTGTTGGGATGGAATGAATGTATTTACATGCAAGAAGGAAATGAATTGTAGGGACCAGGGGCACAGTGTTATGGAATGAATGTTTGTGCCCTCCCCAAACTTATTTTTTGAATCTCTCACCTTTAATGTGACTGTATTTAGAGGTAGGGCCTGTGAGGAAATGGTAAAAGTTCAATGAGGTCATAAGGGTGGGGCCCTAATCCAATAGGGCTAGTGCCCTTCTAAGAAGAGGAAGAGACATCAGAGCACACACTCTGTGTGCAGGCACCAAGAAATGCCATGTCAGGACATAGCTAGAAGGCAGCCATCTACAAGGCAGGAACAGAGCGCACACCAAAAACTGAATCAGCCAAACCTTGATCTTGGACTTCTAGCCTCTAGAACTGTGAGAAATAAATTTCTCTTTCCCAGTCAGTAATATTTTCTTAGGCAGCTTGAGCAGACTAATACAGTAACCATTTAAGCAGTGTTTTTAATGTTTCTGAGCAAAGCCTCATTTCCTTATCTATACAATAATTATATCATTTATTTTAAAAAATTTTTTTTATTATTAGCATATTCATTCTTACAAATTGTGATATTTCTTTATGACTTTTACCCAACTTGTCACTTCCTAAACCCCCTGGCTGCTAGGAAGGAAGGAAGGGAAGGAGGGAGGAAGGAAGGAATGAAGGAAAGAAGGAAAAGACCACAACAATACATTGCACTTTCAGAA
>NW_007727048.1:94851-95350 GCF_000696425.1 Galeopterus variegatus
TTTTTCTTCCAGCATGGCACCCCTGAGGACTGTGCATGCCGAGCAGGGAGCAGGGACTTGGTAGGTGGGGAGGGAGGCAGGAGAATCTTCCACACTAACCGACTGCGTAGTTCCTTCCCACATCGAAGGAGAGTAGAGTGGTGGGAACGAAGGGAAAGAAGGCAGAGAGTAAAGGGCATCGCATGTTCCATCTCACCTCACATGTAAAGAGGAGGTTGCACTTATGGGCTGTTCTCATTATATGAAAACCATTTACTCTTTCCTTTCTTTGGTTCTTTACCGCGCACACAGAGACCACATAGCTATTTCATTGAGTTTCCGTGAGTAAGAAGCCTGCCCCTGAGACAGGCGTGAAATGAAGGAAGGTGGCCCAGTGCTGGAACGCCCCCTAGAAGAATGTGTTTGTAATCGTCCTCTGCAGGGTCTGACTTTGCAGCAGCCCCAGTGTCGCCACGTCTTCTGTCCCCTGCACCCTAAGTTAGGAAAGCCAGGTTGGCCC
>NW_007727048.1:97035-106092 GCF_000696425.1 Galeopterus variegatus
GTGTGTGTGTGTGTGTGTGTGTGTGTGTGTGTGTGTGTGTGTGTGTGTGTGTGTGTACTTTCCCTGACACTCTTTTTGTCCACTTGAAGAGAAAATACCAAACATGTCCTTAAATATGACTTTAAGGGCAACTAAAAATTTAAGTTTTATATTAGCAGCAGCAATGTGTAGGTACTCTTTTGAATTACAACTTTAACTTTCAATATGCTTTCTCTAAAAGGTCCCAGATAATAAATGCATTTAACCTTCAGCACATGGAGACATTATAACTAAACATAGCCTTGGAATCTCCAACAGTGGGCAAAATAAAGCAAGGTGAATCTTCTCTTTTATTGAATACTGTGATGCTCACAGAGGTCTTTTGAAGAGGTTTCCATATGTCCACAGATTGGCCCACATTTGGTTGGATTTTCTGAGTCTGTTCTACCTGTGGACATGCTTAAAATACATATATCAAGCAAATCATACTTTTCACTAAAGTGCCTACTAGGGTTGTCTCAAAGCTTAGTTTGAAATTGTCATTGCTAAAGTAATTGGCCTGATTGTTTAAATTATCCTGTGTGACAGTGTTCTACACAAGCATGTTTTTCATCAATCAAAATCTTTTAGACTTTAGGACCTGTTAATATTCAGTATGGCAAAATTTTAAAGAATACATATCAAGTTTTCTATCAAATACCTTTTCATGTATGACAAGAAATGTAAGTCAGAGGAATAATTATAACAAATCTTTTTGTTGAGGAATAGAAGTTTTTATTAAGAAATAGAAGGTAGTTTTTAAGATTTAATAAAGAATTATATTCTTTCACTGGAAGACAGTTTTCAAAATGTTTATAATGCTCTCCTCTGGTTGGTGAGATTATGGTTTAATTTTTTCCTTCATATTTTCTTTTATGTTCCAGTTGTTCCAAAATGAACACATACTCTATTGCAGTGACGAAATGTCACTTTTAAAAAGGCGTATTCTTCAAGGGTTCATAAAGTATATTTTGGCTTTGAAAATTAATTAATGTTTAACAGTCTTAAGTGGTATTCTTGAAAGGAGGAACACAGCAGTGAGTTTGCCTGAAAATACTGGGTTCGATGGAAACATATCAGTATCTTTTACATTTTTTTTTTTTCATTATAACAGGCTATTTTCCATCCAGCTCAAACAAAAAATAAGGCAGACCCTAAGGCACAGCTTGGAGCAAAGGTATAAATTAAGCCAAATTCTCTGGCAATTAATTTTACAGAATTATAGTAGCTTGTTGGGTACGTCCGCTTCTTTCCCATGAAACAATAAAAATAAGTGTTTGCTTCAGCAACCGTGCTTCTGAAAGAAACATCTCCCTTGAGAAAATAGGGAAAAACAATTAAAGCTATAAATATACAGCATAGTAATTAGTGAAATATTTCATGCTCTCAGACCAGCATCACAAAACTTGTGATTTAAAGTATCATCGTTTTTGTGTGGATACCTCTGTGCCAAATTTTCCACAGATGTGGATGTGTTTGTTTTTGCTTTTTAAAAAATAAACTGTCACTCTTTGTATTAGGGAGAAATGGAAAATACCAGGACTATCTCATCGTTTTGATGATTATTTATCCTTCGTGACTGGAAGATTGCCCTTATTTTGATATTACTATTTCTTTGTGGAAGTTGCTGAGACAGGGATTCCTCTCTCTCCCAACTACTCCACCGCTACTTCATCTTCAGTGTTTCTGATGTTTTCCATATTTGCACCCAGCTAGAGACTGGTTAGGGAAATGCAAAGTTAAAGGAGATATTATCTAAAATCAGTTCCAGCAATTATCCATTACTGTTGTAATGACTATAGATCCCAAAGGCAATGGTGAAATTAGTCATGAGGGTTATATCTATACCAATCTCTTTTTGGCTGCCTTGCAGTTCTAAAAATAGCACTATATTAAGTTGGTAATTATATACAACATGGATATTCTGCTTCTTTTAAACTTCCCTTTTTTTTTTCCTTATTTTTTTTGGTGGCTGGCCAGTATGGGAATGCAAATCAGTGACCTCGGTGTTGTCAATGCCACACTCTCCCAAGTGACCTAACTGGCCAGCTCCCAAACTCTCTTTTTTAGGTTATGCAGAAGTACCACTTCTCCTCCCTTTTGGTATATCTCATTTTTATATCTCTGTAGTACAAGGGAGATCTCCCCTGGAAAATGCTGCAGCTGAGGTTATAGATTCAGTTTAAGACACAAATCATCAAAGAAAAATGTCAAAACCCTTTCTTTAAATCCTCACCAAACACAAATGTTAGCTTTACTTTGCTGTGAAGGGAAGCTCTATGTTTATACCTATTGCAGTTATATAAAGCTTGGGATTCTATAGGTTGGACAATCAGAAACCCATTGTCATAGGAGTCTACGGATTAGAATCTGCAAAAACTATGTCCGTAATTTATTGCTATGATTATCAATTTTGATATTTTAGACTGGAATAAAAATTTAAAGATACTTTCAAGTAGTTTGAGTAGACTGAGATTCTTCTGATTTTTCTTCTCTAGTCTTTTACAGTTATTTTACTCATTTAATTCAACAGTGATTTTTTTAACCACTTCCTTTTTTTGAATATTTCCAGAGTATTTACTTCTTTTCCGTAGAAATAGCTCTTTTTTCACAGATAACTTTTTTCAGTTTGCAAAATATTTCATTATATTATACAGTTGCAATAAAAACTACAACTGAAATATATTTGTTAACACAACTGACTGTTAACAGTCATGTAATTCAACCGATAGGAGCAGAAGGGCCTAGGCTTACAAAGTTAATCAGGTTGTGGGTATCCACCAGTATTTTACAGGGAATAAAGCCCATCTAGAAATCTGATGACATAATTAACGAACTATTTTAAAAGCAGGCTTACAAAGTTAATCAGGTTGTGGGTATCCACCAGTGTTTTACAGGGAATAAAGCCCATCTAGAAATCTGATGACATAATTAACGAACTATTTTAAAAGAATTTTCACTGTAGGTAATAGAGTCTTGGAATCTGTTTTTTATTATGTACCATTTAAATTCCCTACATGACTCAATTACTAGTGGTTATAATGAGTTGGTCATCAAGAACCCTGCACTGGGAAAAAGAATAACGTTTTCCTTTGTTCAGTTGTATCAGGGAGGTCTCTCCACTGTCAGCAGCAAATTGTCCCATGTTCCATTAAATGTTCTTTCACTTCGTCTGTTAACATTTGTACCCTCTCCCTCCCATCCCACTGTAATAAGCCCCTGCCAACCTCTGCTGCACCCAGATTTGCTAATGTGCCGCAGGTGGTTGGATATCAGCCATGTGAAAGATTTCATCCTGATAGAAGGGCTGTGATCTTCAGTCACACTGACAGCTATTTCCTTTTCACAGATATGGTTTCAATGTGAAATGTGTAAAGACCCCCACCCCCTCCAATAATGCTGTCAAACAGGAGATACATTACCTGCCCTGAAGGTGACTCAGGTGTACTTGGGCAACCATGAGACCCTTAGTGGCCTTGTCCACTAATAATATATCTGTTACTGATGTTTTAAACAGAAAATCTGAAGGGAAAGAAAACTTTTCAAAAGGGTTTGAAGTCCCTGACCAGGCTCTTTTCTATTGCCATAACTAAATTTTTTATTGTGCTGTTAATACTTTTTGTACAAAGGAATTTCCACTCACTATTTAATTGGCTAACACATGGGAAAGGATGGAACTAAAAACTTTGACTGGAATTTATTGAATCCATAAAGTAGAGACTCGTGATGATACTAGTGCCTATTGATACAATTCTGTGGATTCCTGCCTGTATGGATAAATGGAACTCTGTAAGGAGATTCCATTCGACTGTAAGTGTATGTGGAAAAAGTGATAAATGAGTATTGAAAAGATACCACATCGTTAGAGTCTAAATAAATCTAACCATGTCTAATTAATCACTTGTCATTGATGTCTTGATTATATCAATAAGATTATTTTATTATATTTATTATAAATAAAATCCTTTAAAAAATGCTGTTTATAAAACTGATGAAGTTTGAACATGTTTTAAAATCAGAAGTCAATGAGTATTTTAAAAGTTCTTTACACAGTGTATTTTGAACGAACATTTAAAATAACTCTCTAGGGCTGGCAAGTTAGCTCATTTGGTTAAAGCACAGTGTTATAACACCAAGGTCAAGCATTCGGATCCCCATACCTTCCAGCCACCAAAAATAAAAATAAAATAAAATAAAATAACTCTCTCATGACTACAAGTAGCTTTGGATACCAGCTGCCATGTATTTCTGGAAAGAATTAAAATTCCAATATCATTTGTTACTCAGATTTAAAAGTGGAGATGAGTTCTTTGGCTGGTGTGGTATTTTCATTTATAAAAATCTGAATATGCTTTCCAATATCACAAGAAGACACTTGGAATTATTTTGTTTTCTCTCGCTGATGAAATTACATCTTCACTATATATATATATGTTGTGTTAATTCAATCTGGCAGTTTTATTCATTAAATTCAAGAAGTTATACATTATTAAACATTATTTTGTTTAGAAAAAAACTAGAATTTAAGTAACATTGTGGCCATACTTATGAACTGAATTTCAAAATGAAAGCTCCATAATTTGTCTTCAAAAAAGTTTTGCTCTCTCTGGCTGTCTTTTTTCTGCCTTATACTACTTTTTCACTTAAAAACTTGCTGAGGTGTGGTTGCCCAGGAAACAGAATGCAAGGCACAGGTCTGCATGCAGGGAGTTTATTAAGCAGTGCCTTCAGGAGCATCAGAGAAGGAAGCCCGGGAAGCAAGAGGGACAGAGGGGACTTTTCTAGGCAAGGCAGTTCCCAGGGAAGCCTCTGCTGGTCTTGCAGGGAGCCCTGGGGCTGAGATGGCCCCTGAGTTGTCAGGAATGGAGACTAGAGAGCAAACCTTTATACTTCCTTGTCAACCAGTCACTGCACCCAGGACGGTAGTGTAGCCTTGGGCAAGGCAGTTGGGCTCTGAGTTATCTGAAGCCAACAATCCTGGCTGCCTGCTGGGGGATAAGTGTCTCCAGCGTGAAGAGGACTGTGGCTGGTGCAGAACTGCATCCACTGCACCAGTGTAATTTATGATATCTTTTGTGAGTTAATATGACAATTCTAACAGAATACGGTTTTGATTTTCTGTTAAGATGATGCTGCCTACCTCGCAGGGTTGGAGGATGACATGATAATTCTCATAAAAGGCTTAAAAGCAATGTCAAAATACCTGGCAATGATCAACTCAGTAAATGCTATTAGTATATCCAAAATCCACCCACTTCTCTCCACCTCCATGGTCCCATTACCTCTCAGCTAGAATAGTGCATTATTCTCCTAACTGGTCTCCCTTTTCGCCTTTGCCCCCCTCCCCTTCCAGTCTGTTCTCAGTGCGACAGCCACAGGGATGTTCCATTCATAGTGATCCCGGGCCCAGATGCCCTCAGTCCCCACCTATCAATTCCCCTCCTAGTAAAGCATCGTCTCCTCTGGAGACACCCTGGTGAGCTCCGTGGGCCTGCTGCTTTGTTCCATTCCCATGTGCTCCAGCCAGCTCAGGCTCCCTCTGTCAGTGTCTGCTCTCATCAAATGCATTCAAGTCAGTTCATTTTCTTGTCTCTGTTCCACCACAGAGCTTTCTTGAGAGCAAGAACAGCTTTCACTTTACTGCCGTGGGCCCTTAGCAGAGGGCCTGGCCCCAAAAATGTTTGTGGAAAGAAACACGATTAATACAATGCATAAAATCTCTATCCCAGGGCCCTTAGGGTCAGAGGACAATTCCATAATGACAAGCAGTGCTTTTCAATAGTGGCGCTGTCGACATTTTGGGTAGAACAACTGTCAATCTTGCAGGGTTATGCATTGTAAGATGTTTAAGACCCCTTGCTCCTGCCCATTAAAAGCCAGTGGTTACCCCCAGTTCCTGAGGTGGATATTCAGAACATGTACCCCCTCTTCTCCCCACCCTTAGCGATCTCCTTGTTGGCAGTTATTAATGAGGAATAGGGACAGACTTTTCCTGCCCACCCCTCTCTGTTTTCTAAGCTAACCCATCAACCAGAGTGCATTCAGGCTATGAAGTGTGATTACAGCCAGGATCCCAGGAGCACATTGATCTGTCACACAGGAACCACGCAGGACTTTGAATCTCCTATAAGCTTGGATATAGCTTTTTAAGGGCCGGCCCGGTGGCGCACTGCTACAGTGCGCCACTTGGGAGCGCGGCGGCGCTCCCGCCGAGGGTTCGGATCCCACATACAGACCGGTTCCCGCTCACTGGCTGAGCGAGGTACAGGCGCAACACCGAGGGTTGCGATCCCGTTGCCCGTCCCGGTCCGGTACGGGCGCGACACTGAGGGTTGCGATCTGTTGCCGGACACGAAAAAAGACAAAAAGAAAATAAAAATAAAATAAAATTACACGTGCCTAGAATTCCATTTGGTGTTGAGCATATTGGAAAAGCTTGGAGAAAAGTACTCTGGTGCCTGTGGGGGTCATTTGCTTCAGATGATGATGGATTGACAGGCTTTGGAACAAATGCTTGACAAAGAACATTCCTACATTCCTAAAGTGGAGAGGGTTACTTGTCCTTCACATCTGAGAACCCACGGCACAGAAACAGATGGGTACAAGATGACTTGAGTGTTCACTGGATTAGTGATGAGGAGATAACGGATGTTATTTTGACTGATGGGAGCAAGTTGAAGGCCATCGGCAGCAGTGAAGAGAATGACTTTTCACAAGATGAAATCCATGTGAGGGAAGGAGAGCTGACTGCTTCAGCCTGGCATGGGCTCATTAGGGCTACAGAGGGAACTGAGTCAAACCACACAGAGGTACTGCAGCTGACTCGAAAACATTAAATGTACGTGCTGGAACAGGTGTGATGATGGATATTTTTATACCCGTCATCTCATTCATTCACTTAGAAGCCCATTTGTTCACAAAGAAGGTCAATCTGTTATTAACCTTGTTTTTATAGAGAATGCAGCTAAAGCACAGACATAAATTCAAGATCACACAAGCTAGGAAGTTACCCATGGCTTCTGACTCCAAATCCAGTTATTTTTCCACTCCACCAAAGCAGTTTCCTATCCATCCTGCCACAAAAAACCGGTGATGACCTCAAGCCTCTGAGAAAGGTTAATTGTGTCCAACATTTCTATTTAGAAGAGTAGAGAAGTATTTAATTTAGTAAATTTCCCAAGCTCTGGAGGTAAATTCTCAGGAATCAGGAAGATTCAGCCATTTAAAATGACTCATTTCCTGAGGGCATCCAAGAGCCATGGTTTTACTCTACATAGTTCTGGGAAATCAGCTGGGCGGAGGCCTTCCGGATCACAGTCTTGGAGGTCATCTCCTTGTGAGACGTCAGATTATTTAGTTGGCCCCTCCTTGGAGAGTGTGGCACATTCTCCTAAATTTCGTTTGATGTTTTTTCCCCGAGGCTATCTATAGTGGATCAGAAGGAGGACAATGTAAAAAGAAAGTAGCAAGACTCACTTGTAGGCATCAATGGCAACTTCAAACAATTAGTAAAGCAGACCAATAAAAATATCAGTCTTACCCAATGCAGCTTAGTGACATGATGATTCAAGTTTTATACAGTAAGGAACCAGACACTTAAAATATTCCACAGGCCAATACAGTTGAAAACATGCTATCAACTCCTGAAATGAAGTTTAATTTGTGTATTTCTTTAGTCCAGTGAAATTCGTGTTTTATGGTTGAATTTTTTTCCTCAGTCATGTTTTTCTTTTGGATTCTTTTTTTCTCAACAGGAAATAGAAAATAAACATCTGACCTTAGCATAGTTAATCTCAAATAAATAAATGTGTGGAATGAAACTGAGACAAATAAATCAGGGTGTGTATGCTATGAAAGGAAATTACAAACTGAAGCCCATGATTCCATATTATTTGAAAAATGAACTGCCTTATAAGATACTCAAAAAATGAAAAATTAGCATATTTAACTTGCGAACAGATTGTACAAAATTTAAAGTAAATGACTGAAATAAAACATAAAATAGTCATATACACACTATGTCTATGGATCTTTAGTTGAGGTTAAAGCTTAAGAGCAGTCGACTGGAGAGCATGTATACTCTCCAATACCATGCTTTTCAGAGATACCATGATTATTTTGTATGGCAGGAGACTAATTTTTCCAGCAAGTAAGAATCTCAGCTGCCAAGCTTATGAGTATTGATATTTCACCTCTCGAGAACTAGTTCTGTAAGATCATAGTTGAACGAATTGGCCAAAGAAACAAAAAGGAGAAATTATTCCAAATGGAAGCTCTAATTTATAGCAGTATATATATTTGCTGAAGGTTGAGTGACTCATATTATTTGGGAAAACAAATAGATATATACAAACCATCTGCCTTCTTAACACTTAAGTACACAAGTGCTTCTGAGGTGTGTTTTTTATAATCCATTATTTACTTAATTTCTCCCAGACTCCCAAGGTTGAGTGACTCATATTATTTGGGAAAACAAATAGATATATACAAACCATCTGCCTTCTTAACACTTAAGTATACAAGTGCTTCTGAGGTGTGTTTTTTATAATCCATTATTTACTTAATTTCTCCCAGACTCCCTTTCCTCAATTGTAAAATACTACAATAATTCTACTTTAGGGATTTTGAAGGTTAAACGAGACAATGTATAAGAAAGCATTTTAAAATGTAAAGTACCATTAACATACCCTAGTTACTTTTGGACCCATTTTCTTTTGTTCCTACCTTCCAATTTTTACTTAGGCAACTGTTTCCTTCCCAGTGACTATTTCCTACTAACATGTGTTGATGTTCATTTGTCAGAAGTAAGATGCCTGGGAATGGAGGGCAATAATGGCCTTGACTACCTACTTTATTAATTCTGCTTAAGGAAAGGCCAGTACATAAAAATTAAGACCCCACTTAAATGTTTAAATGGATGTTCTGTTCATCAAGAGTCTAAATTAGCCAATACTTGAAAAAAATTTCTCTTCAGTGCATGGAACTGTATCACTGTACCTACATCTTTTTTTTTTTTTTTTTTTTTCCTTTTTTTTTTTT